>NC_041393.1:33074806-33085945 GCF_002162155.2 Triticum dicoccoides
TTTTAACTTAGGCGAGTATGGGGTCGCATCTAAGCCCCCGAGTGGGAGGATCGCTCACCACTTGGAATGTTTTTTAACTTAGGTGAGTGCGGGGTCGCAGCTAAGCCCCCGAGTAGGAGGATCGCTCTCCACTCAGAATGTTTTTTTAACATAGGTGAGTACGGGGTCGCAGCTAAACCCCCGAGTGGTAGCATCGCTCTCAACTCGGAATGTGTTTTAACTTAGGCGAGTACATGTGAGGGATTCCTGGATTAGGGGGTCCTCGGACAGCCGGACATATACTTTAGCCGGACTGTTGGGCTATGAAGATACAAGATAGAAGACTTTGTCCCGTGTCTGGGTGGGACTCTCCTTTGCGTGGAAGGCAAGCTTGGCGATTCGGATATGTAGATTCCCTTCTCTGTAACCGACCTGGTGTAACCCTAACCCCCTCCGGTGTCTATATAAACCGGAGGGTTTAGTCCATAGGACAACAACAATCGTAATCATAGGCTAGCTTCTAGGGTTAGCCTCTATGATCTCGTGGTAGGTCAACTCTTGTAATACTCATATCATCAAGATCAATCAAGCAGGAAGTAGGGTACTACCTCCATAGAGAGGGCCCAAACCTGGATAAACATCGTGTCCCCCGCCTCCTGTTACTATTAGCCTTAGACGCACAGTTCGGGACCCCCTACCCGAGATCCGCCGGTTTTGACACCAACATTGGTGCTTTCATTGAGAGTTCCACTGTGACGTCGAAGATAGGGTTGATGGCTCGCCTTGTTATCAAGGACAACATCACCTCCGGGGGAGCCCTGGTCTCAGCCCAAACCCTCCGACTGGGCGGCTTCGTTATGACTGCCCGTTCGGCCGACGGGCCGACGATGACTTCTCAAGTCATCAAAAATTGTCTCCACATCATCTAGGAATACGCTAAGCAGATGGATCCGACGGAGTTATCGTCTTTGAACGAGCTCCTGGATCGCATCGCCACCTTGGGGGTCGTTACGGACTATGATTGGATTGGGCTTAAACCCGATCAGAGAGAGATTAACTCTATGTCGATCACCCATCAGATAGCGGTGGTGGAAGAGCAATGCAACGACTCTTCCCCTATAAGGATGAACTATGTCCGGATTATCGAGCTCCCTAAGTCAGATACCCGCTCGCGGGAAGATATGCTCCGAACTCCGAACTTAGAATCAGACTGTGGGCCGGAAAAACTAGTTGACATCCTGGAACCCGAACTACTAAACTGGGAAGTTCCTCAAGCTCTGGGTCAGGATTCGGACTTAAATCCACCCACCCACCTAGATACAAGCGATCTTTCCCACATCAGACAACAGCCCCAAGAGACAATACATCACTTTTGGGCCAGATTCCTACTTGCAATGAGCAAGGTTAAGGACTATCGCAATGAAGACGCAATCTCATTATTTTGAAAAAATTGCACGGACGAGGGGATCCTTAATGCCATAAATCACCGTCACATATCACACTTCGCTGACTTGGCGGACATAGTACAGAAGTACTGCGCGAGGGAAAGCGCCTGGAAAACCCAGGCAGCCTTTTGGGACCCACTGGCTCTCACTAAACCCCTCGTCCGAACAAAAAGGGTGTACCCCCGTAGGTCACCCGATCCAATCACGAAGAAACCGAAGCCCACAATAGGGCGCGGAACCGTGCTGGAGGGATGGCTCGATAGGCCATGCAAAATACACACCACACCAGATACAGTACCAACACATAGCCTTAGAACATGTTGGATACTTCGGCAGGTGGCCAAGAGTGGCGATGATCTCCTCATCAACAACACCGCAGAGCATCATCCTGCCGAACACAACAATACAGTCTTGACAGTCTTCGAGACTTTTGCCTCGAATAACAGGCGCAAGAGAGCACTCCGCAACCTTGCCGAAGTTTGCCAAGTTGCAGCAGTAAACCCTTGGAACAACACGGCTATAACTTTCAATGCCAGTGATGAACCGCAATTCAGAATAGTCCGGGCACCAACCGCTTTGGTCCTTAGTCCTATCATGGAGGGCTTCCGGCTTACCAAAGTGCTCATGGACGGCGGCAGCGGACTAGACCTCATTTATGAGGAGACTCTCAATAAAATGGAAATAGACAGGAGCCGCATTGAGCCAAGCAGCATGACCTTCCGGGGAATTATTCCCAGCCAGGAGGCACGATGTGCGGGAAAAATTACACTAGATGTGGTATTCGGCACGCCGGGGATTTACAGGTCCGAAGAGATAACATTTCAAGTGGCCCCTTTCAATAGTGGATACCACGCCCTATTAGGGCGGGACGCATTCGCAAGCTACCAAGCTATACCCCATTACGGGTACATGAAGCTCAAGATGACCGGCCCCAATGGAATCATCACTCTTGCCAGTGATCCGGACATAGCACTCCGCGCCGAAAATAAAACCGCCGCCCTGGCCCTCGAGGCACTATCCGAAGCCCTTGCGGCAGAAGAATTAACTGCATTACGCTCCACAGTGGACAAGGACGACGTGATACTCGATAAATGATCCAAGTCCACCTCCTTTAAACCAGTGGACGAAATAGTCAAATTCCAAGTCCACCCAACGGACTCCACAAAGACAGCATCCATCGGCGCACAGCTGGACCCCACAATCGACGCTGCACTACGGGCGTTTCAATGCAAGAATTGGGATATCTTCGCCTGGCACCCTTCAGACATGCCAGGAATCCCATGCAGGCTGGCCAAGCATAGCCTCAACATATTGAAGGGATATAAGCTGGTCAAGCAGACACTACGGCGCTTTTCCGAACCCAAACGACAAGCTATGGGAGAGGAGCTAGCCAAGTTACTCGAAGCCGGATTCATCATAGAAATGAAACACCGGGATTGGCTAGCAAACCTAGTGATGGTACCAAAGAAGGACAAATCCTGGCACATGTGTGTCGATTTCAAAGACCTCAACAAGGCTTGCCCTAAGGACCCCTTCCCTCTCCCTCGCATTGATCAGATCATCAATGCTACCACAGGACACGACGCACTATGTTTCCTCGACGCATACTCCGGATACCACCAAATGAAGATGACGGAGTCGGATCAAGCCGCAACGACATTTATCACCCCATATGGCCCCTTTTGCTTCAACACTATGCCTTTCGGGCTTAAAAACGCCGGGGCTACCTACCAATGCATGATTCAAACATGTTTGGAGAAACAAATCGGCAAAACAGTTGAAGCATATGTGGACGTGGTCATCAAGACCAGACACGTCGGGTATTTAATAGACGATCTGAGGCTCACATTCGACAACCTCCGAACATATGACATCAAGCTCAATCCGGAAAAATGTGTTTTCGGCGTTCCCGCCGGAAAGCTATTGGGTTTCATCATTTCCAATAGAGGAATTGAAGCAAACCCAGCCAAAATACGAGCTTTGTCACAGTTGGCTACCCCAACAGATCTCAAACAAATCCAGGAACTAACTGGATGCATGACAGCCTTAAGCCACTTTATGTCCAGATTGGGAGAAAAGGCATTGCCACTCTATCGTTTTCTTCGACGAACCAAACACTTCGAGTGGATGGACGCAACGACGATCGGTCTAGAAGAAATAAAGGCTCTTCTAGCAAGCAACCCAATCCTGGCCGCACCAAACATTGGCGAACCCATGTTATTATACATAGGCGCGACACACCAAGTTGTGAGCGCAGTGCTCTGATGTCTACTACACAATTCTTGTAGACGTTGTTGGGCCTGCAAGTGCACAGGTTTGTAGGACAATAGCAAATTTCCCTCAAGTGGATGACCTAAGGTTTATCAATCTGTGGGAGGCGTAGGATGAAGATGGACTCTCTCAAACAACCCTGCAACCAAATAACAAAGAGTCTCTTGTGTCCCCAACACACCCAATACAATGGTAAATTGTATGGGTGCACTAGTTCGGCGAAGACATGGTGATTCAATCGTAATATGGATGGTAGATATAGGTTTTTGTAATCTGAAAATATAAAAACAGCAAGGTAGCAAGTAACAAAAGTGAGCAAAAACGGTATTGCAATGCTTCGAAACAAGGCCTAGGGTTCATACTTTCACTAGTGCAAGTTCTCTCAACAATAATAACATAGATAGATCATATAACAATCCCTCATCATGCAACAAAGAGTCACTCCAAAGACACTAATACCGGAGAACAAGTGAAGATATTATGGTAGGGTGCGAAACCACCTCAAAGTTATTCTTTCGGATCAATCTATTCAAGAGTTCGTACTAGAATAACACCTTAAGACACAAATCAACCAAAACCCTAATGTCACCTAGATACTCCATTGTCACCTCAAGTATCCATGGGCATGATTATACGATATGCATCACACAATCTCAGATTCATCTATTCAACCAACACAAAGTACTTCAAAGAGTTCCTCAAAGTTTCTATCGGAGAGTCAAGACGAAAACATGTGCCAACCCCTATGCATAGGTTCATGGGCGAAACCCGCAAGTTGGTCACCAAAAACATACATCAAGTGGCACATGATATCCCATTGTCACCACAGATAAGCATGGTAAGACATACATCAAGTGTTCTCAAATCATTAAAGACTCAATCCGATAAGATAACTTCAAAGGGAAAACTCAATTCATCACAAGAGAGTAGAGGGGGAAAAACATCATAAGATCCAACTGTAATAGCAAAGCTCGGGATACATCAAGATCGTGCCATAGAGGGAACACGAGAGAGAGAGAGAGATCAAACACATAGCTACTGGTACATACACTCAGCCCCGAGGGTAAACTACTCCCTCCTCGTCATGGAGAGCGCCGGGATGATGAAGATGGCCACCGGTAATGGATCCCCCCTCCGGCAGGGTGCCAGAACGGCCTCCCGAGAGGTTTTTGGTGGCTATAGAGGCTTGCGGCCGCGGAACTCCCGATCTATCTTCTCTTTCGATGTTTTTAGGGTATATGGGACTATATAGGCGAAAGAAGTCGGTCGGGGGGTGCTCGAGGGGCCCACGAGACAGGGGGCGTGCCCTCCTATCTTGTGGCCTCCTTGACGCTCCCCTGGCTTGCACTCCAAGTCTCCCGGATCATATTCTTCCCAAAAATCACGCTGCCGAAGGTTTCGTTCCGTTTGGACTCTGTTTGATATTCCTTTTCTTCGAAATACTGAAACAGGCAATAAAATAGCAATATGGGCTGGGCCTCCAGTTAATAGGTTAGTTCCAAAAGTAATATAAAAGTGTATAATAAAGCCAGTAATCATTCAAAACAGATAATAATATAGCATGAATGCTTCATAAATTATAGATACATTGGAAACGTATCATGCTTGTCGTCGAACGAGAGGAGGACGGACACAAGTTCCCGCTTCAAAAGCCGGTATACTACGTATCCACTGTCCTCACACCATGCAAATCTCGGTACCCCCATTATCAAAAGATAGTATACATGGTCTTCATGGCATCCCAGAAACTACGACACTACTTTCAAGAGTGTTCAATCACGGTGGCCTCTGAAGTACCACTCAACGACATAATAAACAACTGTGATGCAATGGCTCGGATTGCTAAGTGGGCCATTGAGCTCCTCCCATTCGACATCACATACAAACCACAGCGGGCCATTAAATCGCAAGTTCTATCCGACTTCGTTGCCGGATGGACAGAGGCTGAACTCCCTAAAGAGTACGACGCATACTCCAATTGGATCATGCACTTCGACGGCTCTAAAATGCTGGCAGGTCTCGGAGCAGGCGTTGTCCTAACATCCCCCACTGGGGGTATTGTCCAATACGTACTCCAAATATTATATACTGACTCCAACAATGTAGCCGAATACGAGGCTCTGTTGCATGGTCTTTGGATGGCTGTCTCCATGGGCATTCAGCGCCTGGAAGTGTGTGGGGATTCAAACCTCGCAATATCTCAAATAAATGGAGATTTTGATGCCAAAGATCCAGAAATGGCGGCTTATCAAAATGCTGTCCTTAAAATGTCAGCTCGATCCGAGGGGCTCGAATTCCATCATGTGGTTCAAGAAAACAATCAAGCGGGGGATGTTCTTGCCCACATCAGCGCCAAGCGCGACCCAGTCCTACCTAACATCTTTTTGGAAAGGCTTTTCAAGCCATCCGTGGTGTGGCAAGGGGAGACCGGCAATACCAGTCCGGATCCGACCACAACCCCAGATTCCAAAGACACTGACATAATGGGGGGCTCTACCACCGAAATAACACCTTCGGCCCAGCTCATCATGGCTGTCATCTCCCCATGGACCGAACCCTTCTTAGCCTACCTTAATAGGCAAGAACTCCCCGAGGATCAAAATGAGGCACACTGCATAGTCCGGCGCTCTAAAGCCTACAAAGTCCATGAGGGAGAGCTTTATAAGAAAAGCGCTACCGGAGTACCCCAAAGATGCATCTCCGAGGAGGAGGGGTGGCAGCTCTTGGCTGAAATTCACGTTGGACTCGGTGGTCACCATGCTGCAGCTCTGGCCCTTGTGAGCAAGGCCTTCCATATAGATTTTATTGGCCAACGGCCCCGGCAGACGCACATGACCTTGTCCAACATTGTGTCGGCTGCCAGCTTTTCGCCAACCAAAGCCATATGCCGTTCACCGCTCTCCAAGCAATCCCCATAACCTGGCCTTTTTCGGTCTGGGGGCTCGATATGGTCGAACCCCTTAAAGGGGGAAGCCATAAGAAAAAATACCTGTTGGTCATGGTGGATAAATTCACCAAATGGATAGAAGCAAAACCGGTTAAAACGGTCGAATCCGGACCAGTGATAGACTTCATATCGGGTGTCATGCTCCGTTATGGTGTCCCCCACAGCATCATCACCGATAATGGCTCTAATTTTATAGCCAATGAGGTGAAAACTTGGTGTGGCAACATGGGCATTAAGCTCGATTACGCCTCCGTCTATCACCCTCAAACAAACGGTCAAGTCGAACGAGCCAACGGTCTTATTATGAGCGGAATTAAACCCAGACTAGTGCGATCCTTAAAAGAATCAGACACACACTGGGTCAAGGAGCTTGACTCCGTACTCTGGGGGCTGCGGACCATGACAAATCGCACTATCGGATATACACCCTTCTTCGTGGTGTACGGCGCAGAGGCTGTATTGCCCTGCGATATTATTCATGACTCGCCTCGAGTGCGCATGTATGAAGAGAGAGAAGCCGAGCTGGATCGGTAGGACAACTTAGATGCCCTGGAGGAGGAGCGTGACTTTGCAACAGCCCGTTTTGCATTTTATCAACAACAGGCTCGCAGGTATCAAAGCAGAGAAGTACGGGCCAAAACTTACAATATTGGTGAACTTGTTCTACGCCTACTGGAGAAGAAAAAGGACAAGCTCAAGCCTAAGTGGGAGGGTCCTTTCATTATTGACAAAGTTCTCACCGGAGGAGCGTACCGTCTTCGTGATGCATCAGATAATCGGCTCGAGCCGAACCCATGGAACACGGTGAGACTCCGAAGATTCTACGCCTAGCACCAAACTCTTTGTTTGTCTCCTTTCCTACACTCTTTTCTTTTTATTTTTAGCTCTCTTTTTGCTCTGTCTTTCGTAGCTTTAAAGCTTTAGTGTGGCTGGACAACACACTCGCACCGCACTAATCTTCAAGTGCTGGTGATTATTATACCTGGGGGCTTCTTGTACAAAAGCTTATTGCAAACGCGTTTCGAGCATAAAACTCGTCGCATATGAGTTCTTTTTTCCCCATATGTGCCTTTCCTCTACCATTATATGCATCGATATGACTTAAGTTTTGGCCAAGCTGGGTTGCCTAGCTCTTGTGCTTATGCCCTATGTTCCCGTTAGTTCGGCTAGGGCATAAAGGGAGCACCTCTATGATTGTTACTGCCGGGTACTCCGGATGTGTACCTCAACTGGGTGTAGCCGAAAGCTAGCGTTCTTAAGGGAATATTCGGTTGGTGGACTAAAGACGTGTCTTCTTTATAACACTATGAACCCCCAGATGTCAAATATACTGCGATTTTTCAATCACAGATCGTACATGCACGTTAATGCATGCGCACCCAGCAAAAGGAACCCTTAACGGAACTATTCTCTCTGGAAGATGTTTCTTACTATCGATGTAATATAACATAGCTAGTTGGGTACTTGTCTGTTCAAGCAACTATGACCCCTATGCCTGGTTTCCACGTGTACCCCGGTTTTACATTACCGAGCGGGTATTCGGAAACACTCCGGACTGTCGGGTCCGGAGGCCGAAGCGAAAAGGTCTGCCATGACAAATGATTTCCAATCTGGCTAGGGACAATACTTGTCCTTTAAAGTACATAGTCATTTTGACTTAAAAACTTCCCCTTCTATGCCATCAAACAGGTTGTCTAGCTTACAATCCTGTTGGGAATACTTGGCCGCTAACTGTACCTGGTCATACACCAGACTAACTGCAATTTCTTTTCCATCTGACCCTACAAGTCCGACTCGGGCCATATGGTTCGGATCAAGCTTGGTGTACCGTGTCTTCACCATGGCCCAAGCCTCCCTCGCACCTTCTCGACAGGCTGATATTTTCCATAGTCGGAACCGCCGCCGCGCTCCCTTGAATAGTTGAAGAAGCTCCTCCATACTTGCTGGTAGGGAGGCGGATGGCCACAAGGCCTTGGCCACACTCTGCATTGCTTGTCGAACTTGCTCGTGCAGTTGCGAAAGCTCTTGTAGCATATCGCCTGGGGATCCAGGCATCTCCTCTCCGGGACGGCCAGTCATCATACCTACAGACATAACTCTGTTAGCCCGTTTATTCGCCGAACTAAATATTCATTTGAGCACATACTAAAAATGCCTCGTTGAAGCCTTTTATTTTCCTTCATGGAGTCGGCCAGCTGGGCCCAAACATCTTTTAGTTCTACGCCCAGCTGGGTATTGGCATCTAGGAGATTGTTTTTCTCCTACCTGACCCGTGTAAGTATACGCTCACCATTATCTTGATGCCTTTGAGCTCTCTGTTCATCCTCTTGTAGGATCGCCGGATTCACTCCGGAATTATCTATGGAATCTGTTATCAGATCTGCAACGTGTAAACACTGTAGGTATACGTGATTACGTTTTTTCTCGATAGAGAGAAACATTACCAGTTGAGGCCTTTTTGGATTCCTCTAGTTCGACAATTGTGGCCCTTAGTTGGGTTTGACACTTCTCCAGCTCTTGAGACAGCAGGTTATTCTTCTCTGTGAGAACCTATTCAGACAATGATCCTTAAATCAGTTGTACCTACTGTTTCAAGTCTCAGGGGCTACTGATATACATAATTATCAGATTTTACTTACCCGTATATCTTTCAAATACTGGTCGGTGGCTCTAGCAAGCCCAGCTCGAGCAGCTCGGATGTACGCATCACCCGAGTTGAAGGCATTGAAAGCCTCTTCGGAAAAACAAGGGTCACAGAGCGCGGTCCGCCGATGCCAATGATTCATGGCGCTCTCCACTTCGGAATTTGTAGCGGATATTCTATCAAAATCCTCTATATGAGGATTGTCCGGTGTCTCCCTGTGTTATCCTCCGCATCCAAGACCGGTTTCGGAATCCGGCTAGTGGAGGCATGATGGGTAGGATCCCCGGACATAGTCCCGCGGATGTTCTTTCTATCAAGACACAATGGATAGTGTCATACTTTAAGATAAGAACCACAGAGCACGTTTAAAACCATACCTCTTTGATGATGGCTCAGCCGTGTTTCTGTTCACCTTCCTTTTTGGAAGCCTACTCGGCGGAGGCACTCTTTGTTGGTGAGTTGCCTCGGGTTCGGCGTGGCGCGCCGACCATCTTCCCTTTAAAAGCATAAGAATTTGTGGTGGGTAAAGCGGAAAGAGTGAATCATTTTCGTAAGATAAGTCTCCTGTTTACTTACATGTGATACAAGGAGGAGGCCGGGATAGTCGACGATGATGGCCACTTCGGTGCCGTCACAGCTCGCCTGGTAAAACAACCCTTCTACAAGCTCCACGAATATATCTGAATCCTCTTCGAATCCGGGGTCAAGGGCCCGGTTGTGGTCCTCTGGCTGTGGAGCCGGGCTGTGGATCTCCCTGGTAAATTTCCGCCATTCCTGTTATAGATGGACGGAGTAAATATTTATGATAAAGAACTGGGGAATGAATACAGTGCAGTAAGGGATAGCAGCTCCCCCAGCTGGGAGGGTTGTAGATGGAAAATACATCCCGTGGCTTAATGCGGATGAACTCCTCTTCTTCTCCTTTGTATAAATCAGATAGTATTTTCACCAGAGCGGTGATGGAGTCCGGACCTTCCCGACCACAGCGGGTTGCATCGTCTTCTCCGTTGAAGTGCCACATGGGACGCCCTCGTGTAACGCCCCGGATCCGATGCGCCAGGTGTCTGCCAGTTATTCGCTGTCGTTTCCATGTCATTTGCTTGTGTGTTGCATTTTTCCATGTCATCGTGTGCATCTCATTTTGCATACGTGTTCATCTCATGCATTCAAGCATTTTCCCCGTTGTCCGTTTTGCAATCCGGCACTCCTATGCCCTCCGGCGTTCCCCTTTTTGTCTCCTGTTGTGAGCGGGTATTAAACATTCTAGGAATGGACCGTGGTTTGCCAAGCGGCCTTGGTATAGCTCCGGTAGACCGCCTGTCAAGTTTCGTGCCATTTGGAGTCCGTTTGATACTCCAACGGTTAACCGGGGTACCGTAAAAGCCTCTTTTGTCTTGCATCCCAACACCCCTCCAATGTGGCCCAAAACCCATCCTAACCCCCTCCATGCTCTCGGTCGTTCTATCACGATCGTGTGGGCAAAAACCGCTCCTCATTTGGACTCTCCTAGCTCCCTCTACCTATAAAAACCGTCTTCCCCTCTCCATTTTCGGATCAGTTTCCCCCCGAAACACCCGAAACCCTAGCCCCGCTCCTCTTGCCCGCCGGACAAGTCCGATCTGGACCGGACATGTCCGCGCCGCCGCCCGCAGCCAATCGACAAGCGCCACGTGGCATCCCCGCGCCCACATCACCGCCGGCCCGCTCAGGCCCGCGCGGGGCCCGCCCGAGCCCATCCGGGGCCCGAGCACCGCCGCCTGTCCGGGTCCCCGCCGCCGCGCCCGCGAGATCCCCCGCTCGCCGGAGCCCGCCTACGCCTCCCGCTCCGGCCACCTTCCGCCGGCGGCCCTTCG
>NC_041393.1:33086258-33088767 GCF_002162155.2 Triticum dicoccoides
CTCCGCCCGCGGTTCCGGCCCCGAGTGCCCCGCCGCCTCCTCGCCGACGTGGCCCCGCCACCGCCCGCCGACCGCGTCCCTGCGCCGCCCCTCTCCGGGATCCGCCTCCCCGGTGATCTCCCCTGCCTTCCGGTAAACCTCGGGATCCGTGCCCCGAAAACCCTAGATCTGTTTTTCGGAGGTGATATTTCCACTAAGTCCCTGAATTATTTGCATTTTGGTCCCCTGTTCATCGCATCATAACTTGCTGCATACTGCTCTGTTTCGTGCGTGTAATATGTCAAAATGTTCGTTGTGAGATGCTCTACATTTCATTATATTGTGCCATGTTTGTTTGAGTTCATCTTGATGCCCGAATGATCGTTGCAAGAGAGCTATATGATGTTAATCTGCTGAAACTGTTATAACTTGGTGATTTGTCATTTTTGTTGTATTTGATGTGTGCATCCTATGAGCATGAGCTCTAAATGTGTTTTGAACTACATCATGCCATCTTTACATGGGTGCTTGCCATGTATTTTTGTGAGTCTTGTACTGAGTGAATCAAGCTTGTTAAGTAGGGTACTTGCTGTTGCTGTTTTGCTAGGCTGAATCTGTTATTTTGTGATGCTATGTAAGCCTGCTACTACAAGTCATTCTATGCTTAATCTGGAGATGTTCACTAAGGATGTTTTGTTATACATTATCTATCCATACATGCCCATGGTTGCATTTATAGATTGCTGTAGCTTGTTGTAATCATGCTCTCAAGTTGCTAAATAATGTTGCTGTCAGCCTGTTAACATTAAGTTCAGTTTTACCATGAGTTTTGATAGTGATCCATGCACCCTATGAACTTTCTCTTGCCATAATTAGCTTCATAAACATGTCTTCTTACTGTTGGTTGCCTTGTCATGCCATGTATTGCTCTGTGGTGAGTGGTACAAGCTCACCAACATGCCTACTTATTGTTGTTCCTGCCATGTATGAATCTGTCATATAACTTACCATGTTTGCATGGGTGCCATCATATCTTCTGTTCCTTTTTGGCTCATGGTCAGTAAAGGACTTTTGTTCTATGCATTTAGTAGTATCATGCCATGCCTTTCTTTGCATGATAAGGTCCTGTAGCATGTTGTTTGATAGCTCTAAACATTGCAACCTGATGTTATTTCTGCTAAGCTTGTAAACTGTTACTATATGCAATCTTGCCATGTCTTTTTGAGCATGTTCTAGTGTTTTCTGGAGATAGCTCAGTGTTCATGTTTTGTTATGCTTCACTTGTACATCATGTCCATGCCTTTTGTTCTCATGTTGGGGTGCTGTAGCATGTTGTTTTGATGCTTGCTATATGCCAAGTTGCTGTTTTGGACAGATTGTTGCTATAACTTGTATAGTGTGTGTGTTGAACCGTTGCTCCGTTTTGAGTGTGCTCTATATGAAACTTGCTTAGAATTGCATGTAGTTTCATATTATCATGTTGAATCCATGTTTTGAGGTGTTTGCTTGATGTTTGAATGTATTTTGCATCCATGCCATGTTTGACTTGTTTTGCTCATATCTTCTAGGCCGTAGCTCCGAACTAAATGAACTTTATATGTAACTTGAATAGAATTTCGTGTAGATCATCTTCGTGCATATTAACTTGCTGTTTAACAACTTGAACATAATGTTTATTCAGATCTGGACCAATTTTCAAAATTTGCATATGAGGACTTACCAGAATTGTTATATGTTGTTCCCGGCCTCATTTAAACCTGCCTTGATGTGTTGCTCTTGGTTGCATCATCCCTTGCCATGAGTAGCTTCATGTAGCCTTGTCATGCATCATACTTGTTTGTGCATCATGTCATGTTCATGTGTGGTGTGTTTACCATGTTGTGTGCTTCTTCTCGATAGATTCCCGTTTTGTTGCGATCGTGAGGATTCGTTCGTCTACGCTTGGTTCGGCTTCATCCGTTCGTCTTCTTCATGGACTCATTCTTCTTCCTTGCGGGATTTCAGGCAAGATGACCACTACCCTGGATCTCACTACTATCTTTGCTATGCTAGTTGCTTCGTTCTATCGCTTTGCCGCGCTACCTATTCTCTTGCTTTTCAAGCCTCCCCAAATTGCCATGTCAGCCTCTAACCTTTTCACCCTTCCTAGCAAACCATTGCTTGGCTATGTTTCCGCTTTGCTCAGCCCCTCTTATAGCATTGTTAGTTGCAGGTGAAGTTGAAGATTGCTCCTTGGTGGACAGGATTATGTTTGAGATATCACAATATCTCTTATTTAATTAATGCATCTATATACTTGGTAAAGGGTGGAAGGCTCGGCCTTATGCCTGGTGTTTTGTTCCACTCTTGCCGCCCCTAGTTTCCGTCATACCGGTGTTATGTTCTCGGATTTTGCGTTTCTTACGCGGTTGGGTGATTTATGGGACCCCCTTGACAGTTCGCTTTGAATAAAACTCCTCCAGCAAGGCCCAACCTTGGTTTTACCATTTGCCTCACCTAGCCCTTTTTTCCTTGGGAGTCGCGCTCTTGA
>NC_041393.1:33089056-33176016 GCF_002162155.2 Triticum dicoccoides
AGTGCTCCTCCGAGTGTTGGTCCAAACTAGAGCACTGTGCGGGACCATTCCTTGGCAACTTGGATTATGTTGGTTCCTGTACGCTTCGCTTATCCGGTGTGCCCTGAGAACGAGATATGTGCAGCTCCTATCGGGATTTGTCGGCACATCCGGGCGGCTTTGCTGGTCTTGTTTTACCATTGTCGAAATTTCTTGTAACCGGGATTCCGAGTCTGATCGGGTCTTCCTGGGAGAAGGAATATCCTTCGTTGACCGCGAGAGCTTATCAGGGGCTAAGTTGGGACACCCCTGCAGGGTTTAAACTTTTGAGAGTCGTGCCCGTGGTTATGGGCAGATGGGAATTTGTTAATGTCCGGTTGTAGATAACTTGACACCAGATCCGAATTAAAATGCATCAACCGCGTGTGTAGCCGTGATGGTCTCTTTTTGGCGGAGTCCGGAAAGTGAACACGGTTTTGGGTTATGTTTGGCGTAAGTAGGAGTTCAGGATCACTTCTTGATCATTGCTAGCTTCACGACCGTTCCGTTTGCTCTCTTCTCGCTCTTATTTGCGTATGTTAGCCACCATATATGCTTAGTCGCTGCTGCAGCCTCACCACTTTACCCCTTCCTTTCCCATTAAGCTTTGCTAGTCTTGATACCCATGGTAATGGGATTGCTGAGTCCTCGTGGCTCACAGATTACTACAACATCAGTTGCAGTTACAGGTTATGCGATGATCTTGACGCGAGAGCGATGTTTACTTGTTTTGGAGTTCTTCTTCTGCTTCTTCTTTGATCAGGGGATAGGTTCTAGGCGGCGGCCTCGGCTAACAGGGTGGATGTCGTTTGTGTTTCTGTTTGTGTTTCATCCGTAGTAGGATGATGCTATTGTGTATGATGTATCGTTGTATTCGTGTGGCATTGTATGCCTCTTGTATGTATCCCCATCTATCATGTAATGTTGATGTAATGATATCCACCTTGCAAAAGCGTTTCAATATGCGGTTCTATCCTTGGTGGGACCTTCGAGTCTCTTTAGAATAGTATCGCATATTGGGCGTGACAAGTGAAGTGCCGGATTGCAAAACGGACAACGGGGAAAATGCTCGGATGCATGAGATGAACACGTATGCAAAATGAGATGCACATGATGACATGGAAAAATGCAACACGCAAGCAAATGACATGGCAACGACGGCGAATAACTGGCAGACACCTGGCGCATCGGATCCGGGGTGTTACACCTCGGTACTGGAGTGGTGGTACCCCCCGCATTATGCATATTGCCATAACCTTGATTATTGTCAACCCGGATTGAGCAAGCATTTGTATCTTGCTCATCAACCGAAGGACCTCTCTGCTACCTTCCTCCTTGGGGCTTCGGGGACGCCAGCTGCGACACTTCTTCAACGGAGCATTTGTAAACTCAAAAAGACCCATTCGAACTGGGTCAGGAAGGGAGACGTCCTCTATATAAAACCACTTGGAAGGCCATTCTTCGGATGCCTTATTCGGTGTATCGGATAGGTATCCGGTCCCGGTGATGCGCCATATCTCAGCTCCGCCCACTTGAAATATCGGTCCCTCTTGATTAAGAGGGACGAGGCAGAACAACTTCTTCCATAGCTCAAAATGGGCTTCACAACCCAGAAATAGCTCGCAAAGAGCGACGTAACCTGTGATATGCATGATGGAGGCTGGGGTGAAATTGTGCAGCTGGAGGCCATAGTACTCCAGGAGCCCGTGGAGGAACGGATGGATTGGAAATCCGACACCCCTCAGTAAGAAAGGGACAAGGCACACTCGCTCCTCCCTGGATGGATTGGGAACATTCTCCTCTTGCTCCCCACCGTCATCAGAAGCAAATTCGGCTCGGACGGGGACTAGGTGTGAAGGAGGGAGAAACCCCTAGGTCTGCAACTTCACCAATTGACCGTGGGATGCGGTACACTTCTCCCAATTGCCTGGCTTGACGGTGTGGGGGCAGGAGGAGGAGCTGCGGGCACTAGTCATGATGGAATGGTTTTTTGCGGGTGCGCTCTAATGATTCCTCACTGAGGGAAGATGGTGTGGATTGGATCTGAAGATCCCCATCTCTTTAAATAGACAATTTACTTACATGGTTAGGGTGGCAAGTGTAAAAATGCCCCAACTTCTCACATTCGCTCAACACGTGGAAGTTGTAATTATTGGAGTACAGAAGCCGATGAAGCATAACATTGAATGAGGAGTCGAACACTGCTCTTTACAACAGGTTCTTTGGAAAATTCGGAGAAGGAACCCGCCTTGCAATGCCGAAGACAATCTGCGCGCCGGACTCATCGTCATTGAAGTCTCGTTCGGGGGCTACTCAGGGAGTCCTGGATTAGGGGGTCCTCATACAGTCGGACTATATACTTTAGCCGGACTATTGGGCTATGAAGATACAAGATGGAAGACTTCGTCCTGTGTCCGGGTGGGACTCTCCTTTGCATGGAAGGCAAGCTTGGCGATTCGGACATTTAGATTCCCTTCTCTGTAACCGACCTGATGTAACCCTAACCCCCTCCGGTGTCTATATAAACCGGAGGGTTTAGTCCGCAGGACAACAACAATCATAATCATAGGCTAGCTTCTAGGGTTAGCCTCTACGATCTCATGGTAGATCAACTCTTGTAATACTCATATCATCAAGATCAATCAAGCAGGAAGTAGGGTATTACCTCCATAGAGAGGGCCCTAACCTGGGTAAACATCGTGTCCCCCGCCTCCAGTTACCATTAGCCTTAGACGCACAGTTCGGGACCCCCTACCCGAGATCCGACGGTTTTGACACCGACAACGAGGTCGCAGCTAAGCCTCCGAGTGGGAGGATCGCTCTCCACTCGGAATGTTTTTTAACTTAGGTGAGTACGGGGTCGCAGCTAAGCCCCCGAGTGGGAGGATCGCTCTCTAGTCGGAATGTTTTTTAACTTAGGCGAATCAGGTTTGTGACTAAGCACCCACTGGGGGATCTGAACACAAGTATATGTGAAAAAAACAATTTGTAACGGCGGACATCATGTCTTGGATAAACAAACTAAAGTACTTTTATTACAACTCATCAATCCGAGTGTATTATGTGTAGAAATGGCGGAGCAGCTCTGTGTTCCATGCACGTGGCTCGTCCATCTTCTTGGCTACGTTGTAGATGTGGTATGCTCCATTGTGAAGCACCTTGGTGATGATGAAGGGACCTTCCCAAGCCGGAGCAAGCTTGTGAGGCTGTTTCTGATCCACTCAGAGCACAATGTCTCCTCCGTGGAACACTCGACCTCTGACATTTCGGGCATGGAATCGACGTAGATCCTGTTGATAGATGGTCGACTGAATCAAAGCCATCTCATGCTATTCTTCCAGGAGATCAATGACATCTTCATGTGCTTGCTCTGCTTCAGCTTCTGAGAATAGTTCCACTCGGAGGGCATTGTGCAGCAGGTCACTCGGAAGCACAACTTCGGTGCCATACACCAGGAAGAAAGGGGTTTGCAGTTGACCGATTTGGTGTTGTTCTCAGCCCCCATAAAATGGATGGTAATTCAGTCTCCCAAGCTCCAACAGTGTGCTTGAGGTCGCGCATCAGTTGGGGTTTTAACCCTTGAAGGATCAAACCATTCGCCCTTTCTGCTTGTCCATTCGACTGTGGGTGTGAGATGGATGCATAGTTGACCCGAGTGCCTTGGGATGCACAGAACGCCTTGAACTTGTCAGAATCAAAGTTGGAGCCGTTATCTGTGATAATGCTGTGAGGAACTCCATATCTGAATATCAACTCCTTGATGAAACTGACGGCAGTGCCTGCGCTAAGGTTCTTGATGGGCTTAGCTTCGATCCACTTGGTGAACTTGTCGACTGCTACAAGCAAATAGGTGAAACCACTCGTGCCGGTCTAGAAGGAACCAACCATACCCAATCCCCAAACTGCAAATGGCCAAATGGGTGCTATAGTCTTCAAGGCTGATGCTGGTTTGTGGGACATGTTGGAGTAGAATTGGCAACCTGCACACTTGTCAACTATATCCTTTGCCATCTCATTTGCTCGAGGCCAATACAATCCTGCTCGGTATGCTTTGGCCATGATGGTCCGACAGGACGCATGGTGGCCATAGGTCCCCGAGTGGATATCATTGAGGATCATTCGACCTTCATCTGGGGTGATGTAGCGTTGAGCCACTCCTGTGACACTTTCGCTTTAAAGTTGTCCTTTTATCACTGTGAAGGCTTTGGATCGACGGACTATCTGGCAGGCTTCTTCATCCTCTGGGAGTTTTTTCCTGAGAATGTAAGCAATGTACGGTACTGTCCAGTTGGGCATGATCACCCTGACTTCCATGATCAAATCGACCAGATCTGGAATCTCAATCTCAGTCGGGTCGGTTGAAATTATCGGTTGCGAGGGCTCTTCCTTGAAGGGATCTTCTTGCACTAATAGGGTGTGGAGGTGCTCCAAGAACACATTGCTGGGGATAGGCTTCCGAGTGGAACCTATCTTCGCCAGATCATCAGCAGCTTGATTCTTGATTCGTGGTATGTGGTGGAGCTCTAACCCCTCAAACTTCTTCTTTAGCTTTCTCACTGCATTGCAATAACTGGTCATTGCGGGACTCCTGACATCCCATTCCTTCATTACCTGATTAACCACTAAGTCTGAGTCACCATAAACCACTAAGCGCCGGATGCCGAGTGAAATGGCCATACGCAACCCATACAATAGTGCCTCATACTCAGCTTCATTGTTTGAAAAATAGAAGTGAATCATGAGGACATAAATGAGCTTGTCTCCACATGGGGACACTAAAACCACTCCTGCGCCAGAGCCATTCAACAGCTTGGATCCATCGAAGAACATGGTCCAGTGTTCCGACTGAATCTGAGTCGACTGCTGTTGTTCTGTCCACTCTGCGAGGAAATCTGCAATTGCTTGAGACTTGATGGCCTTCTTTGCCTCAAACTTGATATCTAAAGGAAGAAGTTCAATTGCCCATTTCGCCACTCGACCGGTTGAATCTCTTTTATTCAGAATTTCTGACAAAGGAGCATCGCTGACGACTGAAACTGAATGGTCAGAGAATTAATGCGCAACCTTCTTCATGATTAGGTAAATCCCATACACAAGCTTCTGATAATGAGGGTATCTATGCTTGGACGGGGTCAAGACCTCTGAAATGTAATACACAGGGCGCTGAATTTTGAAGGCTTTGCCTTCTTCTTCCCGCTCGACCGTGAGCACTGTTGTCGGTGTCAAAACCGGCGGATCTCAAGTAGGGGGTCCCGAACTGTGCGTCCAAGGCTAATGGTAACAGGAGGCGGGGGACACGATTTTTACCTAGGTTTGGGCCATCTCTATGGAGGTAATACCCTACTTCCTGCTTGATTGATCTTGATTATATGAGTATTAGAAGAGTTGATCTACCACGAGATCATAGAGGCTAAACCCTAAAAGCTAGCCTATGATTATGATTGTTCTTGCCCTACGGACTAAACCCTCCTGTTTATATAGACACCGAAGGGGGCTAGGGTTACACAGAGTTGGTTACAGAGAAGGAATCTACATATTTGAATCACCAAGCTTGCCTTGCACGCAAAGGAGAGTCCCATCCGGACATGGGACAAAGTCTTCTATTTTGTATCTTCATAGCCCAACAGTTCGGCACATGCATATAGTCCGGCTATCCGAGGACCCCTTAATCCGGGATTCCCTCAGTAGCCCCTGAACCAGGCTTCAACGACGATGAGTCCGGCGTGCAGATTGTCTTCGACATTGCAAGGCGGGTTCTTCTCCGAATACTCCAACATTGATCTTGAACATAAGAATGGTGTCCGACTCTGCAAAACAAATTCCACATACCGCTGTAGAGAGTATAATATCCCACTAGTCCAATCTGCTGACAACTCGCAACGTGACATCACACCATGGCCTGGTCTTTATTCGAACCGTTTTTATCCCGCCCCTCCGTAATTCGAGGTGAGGTTCCATTGGCACATCTTGTCCAAGTAGAGATCGTGTCCCCTTATCACAGGATTCTCATCAATGCGGGTATGGGTAACCCAACCGTGCCATCAGCACGACGCTTGGGGAATAAGCTAGTTTTTTTAGGGAGAGTGGGGAGGCGCATGATTTTACTGCCTTTATAAAGGGACAAGAGTTCCCACTTTTCACCCATGCCTTCTCCTTCCTCTGCTCATTCCCTCTCGAGCTCTAGCGTCCAAGCTTTCGCCTTCTCCACCTAAAAAAGCATTCCGATCATGTTCGAATCCGAAGCAGGAGGCAAGTGGATGGCCTCCTCCGTCAAGGAGAAGGAGATAAAGAAGCTCCGGGAGGCCGGATACTTAACCAAGAAGGTCAACCATCGGCTTCCGGCCAAGGGACAAATTGTCCCTACCCCAGAACCCCAAGAAAGGGTAGTGTTCGTTTCTCACTTCGTCCGCGGGCTGGGATTTCCCCTCCACCCACTTGTCCACGGACTGATGCATTATTACGGGTTGGACTTCAATGATCTGGCCCCCAACTCCATCGTCAACATATCAACATTTATTATCGTGTGTGAGGCGTTTCTCTGCATCCCACCCCATTTCGGGTTTTGGCTGAAGATTTTCAATCTGAAGCCGAAGGTGGTGAGCGGTCAGCAAGCGAAGTGTGGAGGCGCTATGGTGGGCAAAATGCCCAATGTTACCTGGCCCGAAGGCTCTTTCATGGTGACGGTAAAGGGGTGGCAGTCGGGGTGGTTCTACATCACCGAGCCACGCGACACTAACTGGGCGACGGCCCCCAAAGTTCGATCCGAAGTACCAATGTGGCTCACCTCCTGGCAAGAGAAGGGCCTGACCTGGGGCTCTTTGAACGAAGTGTTCGGGCTCCATACGTGCATCTAGAACATGATAAACAAGAAAATCAAGCTTGTCAACATGGTACAAGTCATGCTCATTCGCTAAATCCTTCCGTGCCAACACCGGTCCTGCAATTTGTGGGAATTCGATCCGGCCAAGCACCAGACGCTGCTAGAGCTCCTCGGCACAACACACGAAGATATCTGGAAAGTGCTTTTTAAGGCCGAAGAGAAACCACCACCCACGACCGAGGATCGTCGGCTTAGCTCAAAACGCCAGGCTAATCCGGTAAGTTTTTACATGTTTTTCAAGTTATACCTTTTACAGGCATATTTGAGGCGGGAGTCCAAGCTTCCCCCTTGATTTATTCAGGCCTGGATAGCGATAGCGGAGCGGATTGATTGTCCGGCTCCGCTGCCCGAAGACCCAAAAACCCCACTTCTGACAAAGATGCTTTTTCCGGCACCTTAAGAGGTGCCGGAGAAGAAGGCCAAGAATAAGGCCCAGGGGACCAGAGATGGTCTCTGCCGCAAGGGCGCTTCGGACACAGTGTCCGAAGACGCTGAGGATCGCTCCTCCACCGCCGAACATGGCGTGGAAGAGGAGGAGGAGGAAGAAGAAATTCGTCCCTCCCCTGTAGGGGGAGAAAAAAGAGGGTGTCCTCCACTCATCCGGAGGCCAGGGCGTCCAAGAAGGGGAAAAACCTCTCCTTCGGACAGTCCCAGGACAGCTACTGACAGCAGCCAGGAATGGGCGCCCAGGGTCAAGCCCCAGGATAAATCATAAGTACCTGAACACAATAATGTATCCGGCCTTTTTACTGTATTGTTTTTTAACGTGCGGGGTCATGCACTTGCAGTCCGGCTCGGTCCAACGTTGAGCTATTGTCTTCTTCGGAGGGATCGCCGGACCCGTCAGCGACGGATAGCGGGTCCCTTCCAATGACCCCCTCCCCCAAGGCCGCGGCCAACACCGAGGTGTTGTCTCAAAGAATCCCGGGCCAGGAAGAGGCTCAGGAGACCGTCCCGGTGGTGCCGGAAGGTGGAACCACGCCCGCCGAACATATGGGGCAACAAATCCCCACAGAGACTGACGGTGGGGGCTACTTTCAATCTGGCCCCCAGCCGAATACTATTCTGGAGATCCACGTGGCTCCGGAATCAGGCCACCAACCCTTGAATGAAGAGGGTGTGCCTATTCCGCCGGTGGCCTCCGTCCATCCAGAGGCGCCGGACAATTTGCGGGAAGCGCTGCGAGGCGCTTCCATTGTGGAAGAACACCGCACCCTCATGGGTGTGGTGATTGAGAGGATTCAGTCCGCGAAAAGCGGATTGACCGAAGCGTGTACGAGCCTTCTAACAAGCTTCGAGGTAAGCCACAAAACTTAAAAGGAATGTCACAGTATAGGTAGTAGCCCATGATGCTCTGTCCGGTGTTCGAAAAGAAAAACCGGATATAGTAGACTAATTTAAAATGTTTATGTGAACAAATAGGCATCGTTGCTAGCTGCATCCGCTCATACTGCGGAAGTCTCTTGACTAAAGCAGAATCTGGAGCGGGCCGAGGAAGAGCTCGGCCACGTAAAGGAGTAGATAAAGCGAAGGTATGCATTAATTTGTATCAGAATTCAGATATGGCGAACATTTTGTTCTGACTTAAAGTGTCATTTATATTTACTAGGGGCTGTCACTGAAGTAACGACCCTCACAAAGGCGCTAGCTGAGGCCGAGGACAAGGCATCCAAGGAGCGGGCCGCATGCGAAAAGCATGAAGCCCGGGTCAAGGTGGTCCAGCAAGAGTTCTAGGACGTCGTCAAAAGATGTGAGTCCTTGGAGCATGATCTTAAGGAGTAAGAGTCTGAACTTGAGAAGGCCCGCCAGAGTGCACAAGATGCCCGAGCCGAAGCCCAGGGCGCCCTCTAGGAAATCCAGGCAGCCAAGAAAATCGCGGCGGGTAAGGCTTTTATAATGCAGAGCAAATATGTGAGGGAAAGGTTCCTTTTACTGACCCGGATTTGGAGCTCTCCAGGGGCATTTGCAGATCTGCCGTGCAGCGTGTCAGATGCTGTAGAATTCTATTGAGCTGAAGAGGGAAGCTCTATGGAGAAGCTGTTCTGGTCGCAATACCTTGCGTCAGAACCTCCAGTGCCCTTTAGCGACCAGCTGAAGCAACTGGTCGAGCTGCATAAGGCGGCCGAACTAGCCATGAAGGATTTGATAATCCGTCTATGGCCTGCCGAAGCTATTCCTAGCAGCTACTTCAGGCTCATGAAGCGGCTAGTTAGTACATGTCCTCGTCTTGATGCCATTAAACGGTCTATCTGCATTGAAGGTGCACGAATGGCCTTTGCCCGCGTCAAGATGCTCTAGGCGAAGATGGATGCCACGAAGTTGACGACCGAAGGACCGCCCGAAGGCAAGGAGCACCGCAAGACCGAATTGTATTATGATAGTGTCATGGAGGGGTCCCGCCTTGTGGCGGAGCAATGTGCTAAGGATATCATATTCCCATGAATACACTCATGTTTATCCTGTCCTGTAATATAAAACAGTTCAGTTATGTAGTGTAAAGTTTGTTTAAAACTACACCTCCTGTGCGGCGGTTTTAATAAATCTGAGAAATGTCAGTCGGCTTCTGCCCCCATGTAGGTAGTACGGGGGTGTTCGGGATGAATCTAAACACTCTTTATCCAAGGTTTTGGTCCTTTAAGGAGGTGTTCAGCGCAACGAACTAGGCAATTGGACTATTCGGCTTTATCATTCTCACTTAGCCATAGGAGTTTGACGAGACAAACTTAGGCATAGCCCCTGGTGTTCGAAAGACCAAACTTGGGGAGCTATATACGCTTAATCGGATAAAAACCGATTCATCACATGATGCGGAAAAAATCGCTAAAGATTTGTAACGTCTCGAACAGCTGACCGTCTCTCGCCGCATCATGACAGTCGGTTTTTGGCTTTCTCTACTGAGGTGCTCATCTGGAATAACCAGGACACACGTAGTAGTTCTCCCTTTACTACCCTAGCCGATATAGCGGAACATAGGGTAGCAAGCACAGGAGCCGGGCAACCCAATTATTGACCCAAGACATGATTCGGAGCCGATGCATATAATGCTACAATTCGGGGTGCCTAACTACCATAAAAGTGTTTGAACTTTCTTGCCGTGTTATGGGGCGTAATGAAGCCCCTGACAAATTAAGTCGTACCAGAGTGTACGGGTGCAAATGATATATAAAGAAAAGAAAAAAATTAAGTAATAAGCTTCCGCTGTAAATATGGAGGCGCGGGTTATTTTCCCTTGTAACTTAATTAGTACGCCAAGGCGTACTTGTACAAATAATGCTATAAGCAATAAGGCTATTTAACATGCCATGACCAAGGGCAGGCTGCGTGCAGGTTTTAAGATAGGTATAACGATCGTTAGCAGAGACCACCTGTGAATTCCCTTGTACGTTTAAGCCTTTTGCCTTCTTGGTGTAGACGTCCCTTGATAGGTTCGATGATCAGGTTGTCCGGACATGAGGCCAAAAGAAAGAAACCTGAAAAGAAAATGGAATAGTGAAATTATGCAGGTCCAGGAGCGGTTGAACCATATTGTGAACCCTGGTCTGGCTGTGCCTCCGTCTATGCCCATGGTATTTTGAGTGCGTAATTATGTACGCGCGGCATGAATGTCGCCACTTGATTGAGCCTAGGACGGAGGCCGAATTGCTAGTCGAGCTGTAGACGGGTTGGACAGTCCTGCTGCAGAGTAGTTCGGACACGCTTGACGGTGTCCGGGGGCTTTATTGACAAATTGAGGTTCTGCCTAAGAAGGCTACTCTATACTTCTACTACAAGGGCTGCGGTCTGTTCCTCAGTACAGAAGGAGCGTTCCGTATTTCCGTTGACCGTTATGACACCGCGTGGTCCGGGCATCTTGAGCTTGAGGTAGGTGTAGTGCGGCACTGCATTGAATCGAGCGAATGCGGTTCGTCCGAGCAGTGCGTGATAACCACTACGAAAAGGGATGATATCGAAGATCAATTCTTCGCTTCGGAAGTTCTCCGGGGATCTGAAGACCACTTCTAGTGTGATTGAGCCTGTGCTACAGGCCTCCACACCTGGTATGACACCTTTAAAGGTGGTTTTTGTGGGTTTGATCCATGAGGAATCGATACACATTTTGCGCGTATCCTGACAGAGCAGGTTCAGGCTGCTTCCACCGTCCATAAGGACTCATGTAAGGTGGAATCCATCGATTATAGGGTCGAGCACTAGTGCGGCTGAACCGCCGTGACGGATGCTGGTCGGATGGTCCCTTCAATCAAAAGTGATCGAACAGGAGGACCACGGGTTGTATTTTGGGGCGACTGGCTCCATCGTGTAGACGTCCCTTAGCGCGTGCTTCCACTCCCTTTTGGGGATATGAGTAGCATATATCATGTTCACCGTTTGGACTTGGGGAGGAAACTTCTTCTGTCCCCCTGTGTTCGGTGGCCGAGGCTCCTCCTCGTCGTTGCTTTGCGACCCCTTTTCCTTGTTTTCAGCATTTAACTTGCCATCCTATTTAAAGACCCAACATTCTCTGTTGGTATGATTGGCTGGTTTATCGGGGGTGCCGTGGATTTGACACGGACGATCGAGTATGTTATCCAAACTGGACAGGCCCAGATTGTTTCTCTTAAATGGCTTCTTTCGCTGACCGGCATTGGAGCCACTGAATCCGGCATTGACGGCCGTGTCTTCGTCCTTGTCGCCATTATTTTGACGCTTGTGTCTGTTGCGTCGGGGCTTGCCATTGCTATCTCTGGCTTCAAAAGTGCCAGGCTTACATGAGGTGTTGTTGCTATGAGCTAGCCAGCTATCCTCGCCCGCACAAAAGCGGATCATGAGTGTCGTAAGGGCTGCCATGGACTTAGACTTCTCTTGTCCAAGGTGTCGGGTGAGCCATTTATCACGGATGTTATGCTTAAAGGACGCTAGGGCTTCAGCATCCGGATAGTCGACGATCTAGTTCTTTTTAGTTAAGAACCGAGTCCAAAATTTCCTGGCTGACTCTACGGGCTGTTGGATTATATGACTTAAGTCATCGGCATCCGGAGGTCGGACATAGGTGCCTTGGAAGTTTTCAAGGAATGCATCTTCCAAGTTCTCCCAACTGCAAATAAAGTTTTCGAGCAGACTGTTCAACCAGTGCCGAGTTGGTCCTTTGAGTTTTAGCGGGAGATATTTGATGGCATGGAGATCATCACCGCGGGCCATATGTATACGGAGAAGGAAGTCCTCAATCCATACCGCGGGATCTGTTGTCCCATCATATGATTCAATATTTATGGGTTTAAACCCTTCTAGGAGTTCATGTTCCATTACTTCATCAGTGAAGCATAGGGGGTGTGCGGCGCCTCTATGCCGGCCTATGTTGCGACGCAGCTCGGAGGAAGCTGGTCTGCGGTATTCGGCTCGGACAGTTTTGTGTTTGTTATATCCGGCGTAGTGGCCGTCGTCGCGTATTGGGATGCACCCCCGCGATCCAAAGATCGATCTGGTCTGGCCTGCTCTATTCTCCAAGTCGTATCGCAGGTCATGTGTGTATCCCCGAGCTGGTGTGTTTCTATTTGTTCGGCGAGGTAGTGCGGGCTGGTGTTCGGGCTGAGTTGCCATTTTATCTTGGTCGCGAGGTGGTCGATCAGCCGCATCATGCGCTGGTAGTGCTGGCTCCAGTGACTCGTCATCGAAGTGAGGTAGCAATTTGCGCTTCGGGTAACTTTTGGTTGGACGTTCGAGTCCATATTCCTCGGCTGCCAAGACCTTAGTCCATCTATCAGTGAGCACATCTTGATCAGCTTAAAGTTGCTGCTGCTTCTTCTTCAGGCTCTTTGTAGTGGCTATAAGCCGGCGTTTAAAGCGCTCCTGCTCCACGGGATCCTCAAGCACGAGAAATTCTTCGTCGCCGAGGCTCACCTCATCCTCAGAGAGAGGCATGTAATTACTATCCTTCAAGTCTTCATTCATGGCCTGTTCATCAGGGCTGGCTCGCCCGTCTTCCCGTTCGGCCTGTTCGAAATTTGGCTGGGCGGGGTCGTCGTTGTCTTCGGCATCGTCCGGAGTGCTATTGTCTCTTGTGCCGGTATTGCTGTTTTTACCATGGCGTGGTTAGAGCGGCGCCGCTGACGTCGGTGATTCGGCTGCTTCTCAGGAGGCTTATCCTCAATTGGATCCTTTTTGTCATCGCCATTGTCTTTTTGGGTGTATCCACCATGTATATGTCATATGAGGAGGTGGCTGTCCAGCGCCCTGTGGGCGGTGGTTCCTGTTCTTCTCCTGCATCGTCGTCCATACCGTCTATGTCTTCTGAATCGAAATCAAGCACGTCGGTTAAGTTGTCAATAGTGGCTATCAAGTGGGTGGTGTGTGGGTAACGAAGTTCTTCGTCGTATGCTTCCCACTCAAGCCGGACATAGTTCGGCCAAGAACCCCTGACAAGGAGAGCATGATTTTAAATAGCGGATAGCGGGGTGATAGCGGATTGAGGTCGGCATAGCAGAATACGGATAGCGGGTGATATTGCGGACGCTATGTCCGCATAGCGGATTTGTAAAACCACTTGCAAATTAGATATTATTATGTATATTTCTAATCAGTTGAAAATAATATGATACTTGAATTGAACAATTGGTCCATCAGGAAATATTCAACCATGTAAGTAGTAACCATGCAAATAAATCCATCATAGAATTATGCAACCAGCCAACCATATCATAATATCAAAGAACCACCAACATATTCGGTTCATAGGCACTCATCATCAAATAAATAAGTTCAGACTTTTTAATCTACATCCATCAAACCATGACCTGATTACCATCCATCCATGATCCATCACAGATTCACAGAATTAAAAACATGACCTGATGACACATGAATAAAGTTGACAAGTGACAACAAGAGTGCATGACACCGTCAGGCCACGACCATCACGCAAAATAAAACAGATTCAAGTCTGGTCATGCAAGAAGCAAGATGCACAAGTCATTCACCATCCTCTTCATCTTCTCCAGTCAGATCGAAGACTTCTTGGTCTTCATCATTGTCTTCCTCAGCTTCTTGGTTCTCATCCTCTTCTTCCATCTCCTCTTCTTCTGCCACTTCCTCCTCATCTTCAACATCTTGAATTGTACGAGCTCTTTTACCTCTAGTTCTTGAAGCTACATATTTTTGTTTCCCCTTTGAATTGATGTCAATTTTAGCTTCATCTTCAGATAGCTCTTCATCCAACATCCACTCATTTGGTGGCTCATCTTCAATGTATTTTGCAAGCAGTGGGTCCCTTTCCCTCTCGGAGTACTTCGAGTCCAACCTCTTGTTGAACATCACATAAACAAGGTTATTCAACTTCTTCTGGCCTAGTCTGGTCCTCTTCTTTGAATGTACCTAAAACACAAATACAATAGTACATGCCATTTAGTAATTCACAAGATGCAAACAAAAAATGGTAAGAAACTAAGCAATTGAGGAATAACTTAATTGGGGATGTTATTACCCTCTTAAATGCAGACCAATTTCTTTCACATGCCAAAGAACTACAAGTTAAGCTCAAGATTCTAATAGCCATCTTCTTCAAGTCCTTTGCAGAAGTTCCATGCACGGTCCACCATCTTGCTGCAAACAAGCAAGTCAAACAAATAAATAAGTACATCACTACCAGGTAGCAACATTCAAGTAAGACTCTCACAAGTTCTAGCATTCTTACCAGGAGTGATAGTTGCTACTTTGTGTAGTCTAATGGCCATCTCAGTTCCCAATGAATCTATGGCTTTGGTGTAATAACTAAGCTGGGAGACAATATTGTCTTGCACCTATGTGTTATTTTTGTACATAACAGATGCACACTCTATGACTGCTTCCATGAAATCTTCTTCAGCCATTTCACTCTGTCTATCATAGTAGAAGAAAGGGTTCAACAAATAACCAGCTTTGTGCAACGCTGTTTTCATCTTGTTATCCCACCTTCTATCTATGATCTCCGAAATAGGACCATATTTTTTCTCAACATGGTTGAACCAAACTGCTATTTCCTGCTTTGCTTGGAGAAGATCACCATATAAGAACCCCATGGCTGGAGTGTCTCCATCAACCCGCCTAAGCACATTGGCAAGTGGCTCAAAATAATTCACTAGCAGGTTTATCTTGGCCCAAAACTTATTGTCCATTACGAGCTTGTACACACATTTGCCCAATGGCTTCTTAGCATAACTACTGCCAACCCAATCATTTGATGCAAACATTAGCTTTAGCTGCTTCCTCTTTCCATACAAACTCTTCAAGTTCAAGTAGTGACTTGCAAATCGAGTAGCACTAGCTCTGACTAAATCACCTTCGGCATACTTGCGAAGAATAGCCAACAATCTAGTGTGTGCATAAAAGAAATTTGTGACGGTCTTACCATTGGTAATTGTTGAGCTGACTATGGGTATATTTCCAATGTCTTGGAGCATTAGGTTGATTGTGTGGGCTGCACATGAGGTCCAGAATATTTGAGGATGCTTCTGCTTAAGTAACTTGGCTACTGCAATATTGTTACTTGCATTGTCTGTGACTAGTTGAACAATCTTTTCGGCACCAATTTCAGAAATGCAAGACATGGCCAAGCTGAAGATGAACTTGGCATCGTGAACCTCCATTGATGCTTCAATGGCACCGAGGAAACACACACCTCTGGAAGAATGGGCAACCAAATTCATTAAGCTCCTTCCATGGTGATCTGTCCAAGCATTAGTCATTATAGAGCATCCAATAGAAACCCATGCCTCCTTTTGGACCTTCAACATTTCATCTACCTTGCTAACTTGTAACTTCAACAAAGGATTGGCAAGCTGATAATGTGTAGGTGGCTTCAATCCTGGACCAAACTGTCCAATTGCTTCCACCATTCGAGTAAATGATTTAAGACTAGCAACATTATGTGCAAGGGCACCCTCAATGAAGAACTCACAGATATAATCATAAGTTGTCTTTGCTTCTTTGATCTTGTAATGAGCATTCACCGTTGTTTGTTTCCCTATTCCTGGCCATGCACGATGCCTGTCCATTGGACCCTTGATCAGAGGCTTCTTAGGAAGTTGAGAGCTTCCACTTGCTGCAGGAGAAAACTCAACAATTTCGCAATCTTCATCCTCATTCCCACCGTGATCATACATCCCTCTGACCTCCTCTCGCAGCGCCAACATTTTATATAGTGATTTATCCTTGTTTTTATCATTCTCAGATATCAAGGCACTCATTTGCTCTCTAACATGATCAGGAACCTGCGTGCAAGGTACACAGTCCTTTCTCAGTCCAGCCAAGTGCTTCTTAAATCTTGTAATGCCACCATTATAAAAGTTCAAGCAATATTTGCACCCAACTCTGTTCTTGGTCCTAAACTCATCAATAATTGGTAAAGCATGCTCCCATGCTGCATCTTTTCTCGTTCTTCCAGTTGTGATTGCGGCTGCAGACGAAGCCCCTGATCCGGCTGAAGACATTATGCTAGTAGCCTACAACTGCAGGAAAAGAAAGAAACATAAGCTATTAATTTGACTGAATTACCAGTGTAGATAGTTGATTTGTTGAATTACAAACCTGTGCAAGTGTATCACTATAAACTGAATTTATAAATAAAAATCTAATAGTACAGATAAAATGCAGAGACTATACTGAGTATAGTACTATTGTTCTAATTTATTAGTACCAGACTAAACTTTATGCATCTGGTGCTTCAGTACTTGTTCTAGCCTAACTAGTAACTAGTAACTAAGCGGTCAGTGCCGCAGTGAGTAGTGGCCTATGTACAAAAAAAACAGTGACTATTACTGATGTACTATTCTATACTTATATATGCTCTAAGCTCCCAACTCCCCCCATTTCATCTAGGTACTAAACTATGCATCGATCTGTGTATATGAAAAGCAGAGAAAAGCCAATACCTTGACTCTTTGAAGTGATGAACCATGGTGAGAGATGCCCGATTGGAGCAGAGCAGAGCAGCCGGAGCAAAGCAGAGCAGTCGGACAGAGTAGGAAGGAGCAGAGCAGCCGGACGGAGCCGGAAGGAGCAGAGCACGAGCAGTACGGCGTCGAGCAGGAAGAGGACTGCCTCGTCGCTGGTCACCGTCCTACTGCGGATCTGCGTCGAGAAGGAAGGGGACTCCCTCTATTGGCCCGTCGCCATCGTCATAGATTGCCCCTCGTCCGACCCAGGGAAGTGCGTAGAGTAGGAGCAGGAAGTGGCCGCCCTGCGGCTGCGGCCTCAACGAACGGGATTGGAGCAGGGGCTATGGGGGTTGAGCCATCAGCCGTCCGGCCTCCGGCGTTTGCTGCCGCTGGGGAACAGGGGCTATGCAGCCGCTGGGGAGCCGCCAGCCACCAGCCACTGGGGAACGAGAGGAGTGTGTTGATTTAGGGTTAGGGCTGGCCGGTTCAGTGCGCGTCTCAAATTCATACCAGGTACAAGTCCGCTATGACTGCAACCAATGCTATCTAAATGCACGCTATTGCACTCTGATAGCCGCTATAGCGGCCGCATCATGCCAAACACGCTATTCCCTAGCGCATCGTTTGACTTGTAGCAGATAGGACACGCTGTTGCAATAGCGGCTGAGGGAGTCCTGGACTAGGGGGTGTCCGGATAGCCGAACTATCATCATCGGCCGGACTCCAAGACTATGAAGATACAAGATTGAAGACTTCATCCCGTGTCCGGATGGGACTTTCCTTGGCGTGGAAGGCAAGCTTGGCGATACGGATATGTAGATCTCCTACCATTGTAACCGACTCTGCGTAACCCTAGCCCTCTCCGGTGTCTATATAAACCGGATGGCTTTAGTCCATAGGACGAACAACAATCATACCATAGGCTAGCTTCTAGGGTTTAGCCTCCTTGATTTCGTGGTAGATCTACTCTTGTAATACCCACATCATCAATATCAATCAAGCAGGACGTACGGTTTTACCTCCATCAAGAGGGCCCAAACCTGGGTAAAACATCGTGTCCCTTGTCTCCTGTTACCATCCGCCTAGACGCACAGTTCGGGACCCCCTACCCGAGATCCGCCGGTTTTGACACCGACATTGGTGCTTTCATTGAGTGTTCCTCTGTGTCGTCACCGATAGGCTCAATGGCTTCTTCGATCATGAACAACGACGCAGTCGAGGGTGAGACTTTTCTCCCCGGACAGATCTTCGTATTCGGCGGCTTTGCACTGCGGGCCAATTCGCTTGGCCAGCTGGAGCAGATCGAAAGCTACGCCCCTGGCCGTCAGGTCAGATTTGGAAGTTTGAACTTCACGGCTGACATCCGCGGAGACTTGATCTTCGATGGATTCGAGCCACAGCCGAGCGCGCCGCACTGTCACGATGGGCATGATTTAGCTCTGCAGCCGGACAATGCCCTGGAGGCCGCACACGAGCCCGCTCTGACCCTCAATTTGGAGCTGGCTGCGCAGATCGAGGACGGGTGGCTAGACACCGCCTCGGGGGCTGCAACCTCTATGGTGATGGAGCCGAATACTGGCCTTGTCCCTTGTGAAGCTCGTGACTCCGAGGTGCTGGACTCCTCGCCGGACTCCGAACCTCCCGTGACCCCTCCAATCGAATCCGATTGGGTGCCGATCATGGAGTTCACCGCTGCAGACATCTTTCAACACGCACCTTTCGGCGACATCTTGAGTTCGCTAAAATGTCTCTCGTTATCAGGAGAGCCCTGGCCGGACTGCGGTCAGGACGGTTGGGATGCGGATGACGAAGAAATTCAAAGCCCACCCACCACCCACTTAGTAGCCACTGTTGACGATCTAACCGACATGCTAGACTTCGACTCCAAAGACATCGACGGTATGGACGGCGATGCCGGAGACGACCAAGAACCAGCGCCTACTGGGCACTGGAAAGCCACCTCATCATATGACATATAAATGGTGGATATCCCAAAGGATGGGAATGGCGAAGCAACAGCGGAGGATGACCCCTCCAAGAAACAGCCCAAGCGCCGGCGTCAGCGGCGCCGCTCTAAATCCCGCCGCAGCAAGAATGGAGATTCTGGCACCGGAGCTAATAATACCCCAGACAGTGCCGAAGACAACCCCCTCCAGCAAGATTCAGCACAGGAGGATGGAGAAGCCATCCCTCTTGAGAGAGCGGCAGACGAAGAGATAGAGGATGATAATTACATTCCTCCCTACGGAGACGAGGCAAGCCTCGACGACGACGAATTTGTCGTGCCTGAGGATCCCGTCGAACAAGAGCGTTTTAAACGCAGGCTTATGGACACGGCAAACAGCCTCAAGAAAAAGCAGCAATAGCTTAGAGCTGATCAAGATCTGCTAGCCGACAAATGGACTGAAGTCCTTGCGGCCGAAGAGCATGAGCTCGAACGCCCCTCCAAAAGCTACCCCAAACGCAAGCTGCTCCCCCGATTAGAGGAGGAGGCATATAAACTTGCATCACCAGCGCACAATACGGCTGACCGACCACCCCGTGGCCGCGACAGAGAGGCCTCTAGGCCCCCCACTAGAACCGTACCCCGGCATCGCTCGAAAAGCACAAGGCCACAGGGGAACACTCTGGACTTCGAGATATATTGGAGGATAAGGAAAGAGAATCAAGATCGATCTACGGATCGCGTGGGCGCCCCATGATACGTGACGACAACCGTCGCGTTGGACACAGCAAGTCCGGCCGGGCCGAACACAGTAGACAAAGCTCTTTTGAGCTTCGTCGTGATATAGCCCAATACAGAGGCGCCGCACACCCACTATGCTTCACAGATGAAGTAATGGATCATCAAATCCCCGAATGGTTTAAACCCGTGAATATTGAATCTTATGATGGCACAACAGACCCCGCGGTTTGGATCGAAGACTATCTCCTTCATATCCACATGGCCCGCGGTGATGATCTCCACGCCATCAAATACCTCCCACTCAAGCTTAAAGGACCAGCTCAGCATTGGCTTAACAGCTTGCCAGCAGAATCAATTGGGTGTTGGGAGGACCTGGAAGCCGCATTCCGTGATAACTTTAAGGGCACGTATGTGCGACCACCAGACACTGACGACCTAAGCCATATAATTCAGCAGCCAGACGAATCGGCCAGACAATTCTGGACACGATTCTTAACTAAGAAAAATCAAATCGTCGACTGTCCGGATGCGGAGGCCCTCGCGGCCTTCAAACATAACATCCGCGATGAGTGGCTTGCCCGACACCTGGGACAGGAAAAGCCGAAATCCATGGCAGCCCTCACATCACTCATGACCCGCTTCTGTGCGGGAGAGGACAGCTGGCTAGCCTGCAGCAACAACCTCAGCAAAAATTCTGGCAGTCCGGATATCAAGGACCGCAATGGCAGGTCACATCGCAACAAGAACAAACGCCACATTAACGGCGACAATAATGAGGATACATCAGTCAATGCCGGATTCAGAGGCTCCAAACCCGGCCAGCGGAAAAAGCCATTCAAAAGAACTACTCCGGGTCCGTCCAATTTGGACCGAATACTCGATCGCTCGTGCCAGATACACGGCACCCCCAAAAAGCCAGCTAACCACACCAACAGGGACTGTTGGGTATTCAAGCAAGCAGCAAGCTAATTGCCGAAAACAACGACAAGGGGCTGCATAGTGATGACGAGGAAGAGACCCGACCGCCGAACAATAGAGGACAGAAGGGTTTCCCCCCACAAGTGCGGACGGTGAACATGATAAACGCAACCCACATACCCAAAAGGGAGCGGAAGCGTGCACTCAGGGATGTATACGCGATGGAGCCAGTCGCCTCGAAGTTCAACCCATGGTCCTCCTGCCCGATCACTTTTGATCGAAGGGACCACCCCACTAGCATCCACCACGGCGGATTTGCCGCATTGGTTTTAGACCCAATCATCGATGGATTTTACCTCACCAGAGTCCTGATGGATGGTGGCAGCAGCCTGAACCTGCTTTATCAGGATACAGTGTGCAAAATGGGCATAGACCCCTCAAGGATTAAACCCACAAAGACGACCTTTAAAGGCGTCATACCAGGTGTAGAGGCCAATTGTACAGGCTCAGTTACACTGGAAGTGGTCTTCGGATCCCCGGATAACTTCCGAAGCGAGGAGTTAATCTTCGACATAGTTCCGTTCCGCAGCGGCTATCATGCTCTGCTCGGACGTACCGCGTTTGCAAAGTTCAACGCGGTGCCGCACCACGCATACCTCAAGCTCAAGATGCCAGGCCCTCGAGGAGTCATCACGGTCAACGGAAACACTGAACGCTCTCTCCGAACGGAGGAACATACAGCGGCTCTGGCGGCAGAAGTACAGTGTGGCCTCTTAAGGCAATTCTCGAGTCCGGCCGTTAAGCGACCGGACACGGCTAAACGCGCCCGGAGTAACCTACAACAAGACCACCTGGCACGTTCCGAGCACGCGTAGCAATGCGGCCCCAACCCCAGCCCTTGCAAAATTGCAAGACTGGTCCTTCGCGTACATCATTACACTCTGGAGATACCATGGGCATAGGGGGAGGGGCACGACCACGATAGGCCCAGAATGCAACTTAACCACACCAGGGGCTCTCATGTGTGTCGTTCTTTTTTTTCTCTTTTTCTTTTTTTTACCCACAGGACTCCGTTCATCGAAGGCCCCGTCTGGCAGTAGACCTGCCAAACTCAAGATGCAACAGCCAGGGAAGGAGAAAGGCTACGACGAATATCCAGGTGGTCTCCATTACGAGCATTAAATCTGTTTTATACACCATTCTGCAGCCTACCCCTGGAGGGGGACATGTTTAATAGTCCCATCCCTTGCTTATCGCACTATTTGTATCGTTTTGCATTCACGGCAGTATTTCTTGAATAAACAATGCATCACCTTTTTGCTTATAATTGCATTTCTTTCTTATACATATGTTCATTTATGACATGTTGCATCCGTACACTTTGGTACGGCTAAATACACCAGGGGCTTATGTTTCCCGCATCATGGTGTGATAAGTCCGAACACTTTCACAAGTGCAGCACCCCGAACTTATAGCATTATATGCATCGGCTCCGAATCATGTCTTGGGTCAATAGTTGGGTTTGCCCGGCTCCCATGTTTTGGTACCTTACGTTCCGTTGTATCGGCTAAGTTAGCACAGGGAGAACCACTGCGATTGCGCCCCAGTTGAGCTGGGCGAGCGCCTCAGTGGAGAAAGCTAAAACTGACTGTCATGATGAGGCGAGAGCCAGTCGCTGTTCGAGAGGTTTTTTTCGAGTCCCTAAAGACTTATGCCGCTTAGAGCGAGGAACCGGCTTTGTCCGGCCCAGGTGTGGATAGCGCCCCAAATTCGGCCTTTCGAACACTAGGGGCTTCGCCGAAATTTAAAATTATAGAATTCTATTGCTAAGTGAGAGTGTTCAAGCATTATAAGTCTGGTTGCCTCGTTTGTTGCGTTGAGCGCCTCCCTAGATGGACCCAAAAATGGGAACAAGAGTGCTCCAATTTATCCCGAACACCCCAGCACTCGTGGCATGGGGGCTGAAGCCGACGACTTGCCATCTCTTAAATTTGATAAACGGCCGCACAGAAGGTAATATTTTAAATTAACAAGCATTGCTTAGCGCATATGAACAAAGTTTTCAGCGCACAGGATAACAAAATGCGAGTCTACTCAAATATTACATCTTTGGAGCACTCGCCCGCAATAATGCGGGCACCCTTCAGGACACTCTTATAATACATCTCGGGCGTGCGATACTCCTTGCCCGGCGGTGGTGCGTCCGTCACAAGCTTCTCAGCATCCATCTTGCCCCATTGCACCTTTGTGCGGGCAAGGGCCCAACGGGCACCTTCAATACAGGCGGAGTGCTTGATGACTTCAACCCATGGACACACATCCACAAGCCGCCGCACCAGGCCGAAGTAGCTCCCAGGCATGGCCTCCTTAGGCCACAGCCGAACTATGAGGCCCTTCATGGCCTGTTCGGCCACCTTGTGGAGCTCGACCAGCTGCTTCAGCTGGTCGCTAAGGGGCACCGGATGACCGTCCTTAGCATACTGAGACTAGAAGACCTTCTCCATCGAGCTCCCCTCCTCGGCCCTATAGAAAGCGGCAGCATCGGACACACTGCGGGGCAGATCTAGAACGCTCCTGGAGAGCTCCGAATTCGGGTAAGTGATAGGTAATTCACACTCACATGCTTGCTTTGCATGAAAAATGCCTTACCCACCGCTATTTTCTTCAACGCCTCGATTTCCTGGAGGGCCTTGTAGGCTTCGGCCTTAGGGGATTTGGCACTCTCAAGAGCCAATGCAAGCTCGGACTCTCGAGTCTTCGAGTCGCGCTCCAAACTCTCATGTTTTTTCACGAGAGCCTGGAGCTCTTGCTGTACCTCCACCACCCGCGCCTCCTGCTTCTCTCGCTCGGTGCGCTCCGCGGCCGCATTACGTTCGGCCGCGGACACCGCCTCCTTCAGGGTCGCCACCTCGTTCGTGGCCCCTCCAATACCCACGTTATCCTTGTCACTCTTCTTGCAACCAAATCCTTTTCTGTAAGGTACAATTTTAATAAGGTGTTACTCACCTTCCTTGTTCTCAAGCTGCTTCTTGGCACGGAGCTCGTTCTTGGACCGCTCAAGGCTTTGCTTCAAAGTATTGACCTCCGCAGTCAGTGCGGCAGAGGTCAGCAGCACAGCCTGCAATCCCATATTGACATATTTTTTATGACTCCTGCGTATATCTTTTTAGATCCTCAGTCCGGCTTTTCTTTCCGAACACCGAACCGAGCATCAGGGGCTACTGTCTATGCGGTACTATTTTACATATATCAAAATTCTTACCTCAAAGCCTGTTAAAAGGCTGCTGCAGGCTTCGGTCAGCCCGCTCTTGGCGAGCTGAACCTTCTGAATCACCGCACTCATGACAGTGCGGTGTTCCTCTTTGATGGAAGCGCCGTTGAGCGCCTCCAGCAAGCTATCCGGCGCCTCTGGTTGGACGGAGGCCGCCGGCGTCACGGTCTTGCCCTTCTTACGAAGGGGCCGCCCACCGGACTCCGGAGCCACTACAGGTTCTGGTGCGGAGTCCGGTGCAAAGTCCGGGAGGTTGCCCTGCGGCACCTCCGGGGCCTCCTCCTCCTGGCGAGTCCCTTCCCGGGATCCCACCTCAGCATCGTTCGCATCACGGGGGGTGGAGGCGGTCGGAAGGGAATCCATATCCGACGCACCCAAGGACCCGCTCGACGAAGCGGGAAGATCATCCTTGGGCAGACTGCAGGGTTGTATGCGGCATTAGAAATACACCATGTGGCGAAAAGAAAAATCATGAAGTTATTCGGGAGTCCGGATACTTACGATCTCGCCAGAGGCTTGGCCCTTGAAGGCCAATCCTCGTCATTGTCGCCGGCGTTGGCAGAGCAGTCCGGGGGAAGAGTCCTTCCCTTCTTGGACCCTTCGGCCTCCCTCGTTGGGGAGGCCTTCTTTTCTTCCCTCCCCCCGCTGGGGGAGAGGCCTCTTTCTTCTCCTCCTCGCTTTCGTGGGAGGAGTCCGCCTCGGAGTCACCGAACGATAAGTCCGATGACACCTGAAAACGGGAACTCTTTCGAGTGCCCGTGGCCTTCTTTTTGGCCTTCTTCTCCGGCACCACGTGGGGTGCCGGAACCAGCAGCCCCGTTAAGCGGGCGTCCGCTTGGTCTTCTGGCAAAGGGGCCGGACAGTTAGTCTGCTCGGCCTTCTTCAGCCAGTCCTGTCAAAGGACAGGGAGTTTAGATCCCGCATAGAGTCAAACTATGGAAAACAAGTGTCCCGTAAAGGGTAAAATCGCTTACCTCGCTAGCCGGACGCTGCGAGCTGAATCCACGATCTTCGGTAGCGGATGCGGGAGCCTCGGCGCCCTTAAACAACACCCTCCAGGCCTCTTCGTACGTAGTGTCGAAGAGCCTGCTCAAAGTCTGGTGCTGCGCCGAATCGAACTCCCACATATTGAAGTCCCGTTGTTGGCACGGGAGAATCCGGCGGATGAGCATGACCTGGACTATGTTGACAAGCTTGAGCTTCTTGTTCACTAGCTTTTGAATGCAGGCTTGGAGTCCGGTCAGCTCCTCCGAATCACCCCATGTCCGGCCACTCTCTTTCCAGGAGGTGAGCCGTATGGGGATGCCAGATCTGAATTCGGGGGCCGCTGCCCATTCAGGGTCACACGGCTCGGTGATGTAGAACCACCCCGATTGCCACCCCTTAATGGTTTCCACGAAGGTTCCCTCAAGCCAAGTAACGTTGGGCATCTTGCCCACCATGGCGCCTCCGCACTCCGCTTGGCTTCCCTTCACAACCTTCGGCTTGACACTGAAGGTCTTGAGCCACAAGCCGAAGTGGGGCTGGATGCAGAGGAAGGCCTCACACACGATGATAAATGCCGAGATGTTGAGGATGAAATTCGGGGCCAGATCATGGAAATCCAGGTCGTAGTAGAACATGAGCCCCCGGACAAAGGGATGGAGTGGGAAGCCCAGTCCGCGGAGGAAATGGGAAAGGAATACTACCCTCTCATGGGGCCTGAGGGTGGGGATGAGCTCGCCCTCGTCGGGGAGCCGGTGCGCAATGTCGCTGGACAGATATCTAGCGCTGTGCAGCTTCTCGATGTGCCCCTCCATAACGGAGGAGGCCATCCACTTGCCTCCCGATCCGGACATAGTTGGAGAAGGTTGAGGTGAGATGTGCGGACTTGGGCGCTGGAGCTCGAGTTCGCGGAGATGGATAAGCAAAGGAGGAAGAAGGCGTAGGTAAAAGGGTGGATCTTTATCCCCTTATATGGGCGGACGAAACCATGCGTCCCCACCGGCCTGATAAAACTCGCTTATCTCCCAAGCGCCGCAATCAATGGCGTGGTTGGGTTACCCACGTCCGTATTGATGGGAATCCCGGAATAAGGGGAACACAATCTCTGCTTCGACAAGACGTGCCAAGGAAACCGCTTCGCTAAACGCGCTGAGGTGGTACAATAAAAACAATTCAAGTAAAGGCTTGGTGGTGGTGTGACGTCATGCCACAAAATACGTCAGCAGATTGAACTTGTGTAAATATTATTCTCTCTACGGTGGTATGTGGAATTTATTTTGCAGAGCCGGACACTGTCCTGGTGTTCACAATCTTCTATAAATTATTCGGAGGAGGAACCCGCCTTGCAATGCCGAAGACAATATGCGCGCCGGACTCGTCGTCATTGAAGCCTGGTTCAGGGGCTACTGAGGGAGTCCTGGACTAGGGGGTGTCCGGATAGCCAAACTATCATCATCGGCCGGACTCCAAGACTATGAAGATACAAGATTGAAGACTTCGTCCCGTGTCCGGATGGGACTTTCCTTGGCGTGGAAGGCAAGCTTGGCGATACGGATATGTAGATCTCCTACCATTGTAACCGACTCTGTGTAACCCTAGCCCTCTCCGGTGTCTATATAAACCGGATGGCTTTAGTCCATAGGACGAACAACAATCATACCATAGGCTAGCTTCTAGGGTTTAGCCTCCTTGACCTCGTGGTAGATCTACTCTTGTAATACCCACATCATCAATATCAATCAAGCAGGACATAGGGTTTTACCTCCATCAAGAGGGCCCGAACCTGGGTAAAACATCGTGTCCCTTGTCTCCTGTTACCATCCACCTAGATGCACATTTCAGGACCCCCCCTACCCGAGATCCGCCGGTTTTGACACCGACAGCGGCCGCAATAGCGTTCATAACGCCCGCTATTTAAAACCTTGAAGGAGAGAGATTTCAATGAGTTTAACACATCACCTAGGGGGGAGTGTTGAAAAATGTCCGCGGAGCTGAACTCCAAGATCGGCACCCAGCCAGATAAGATGGACGCGGATATACGTGGTTCGGAACTTATGGACGGAAATGAGTCTGAAGATCCGATGACACATGCCTTATCGGAGGTCAGATTTGTGTTTGGCTCTAGCGCCGTTGAGTCTGCGGTTTCCGTGGCGGGGTCTAGCCTCCCATCCTCGGATGGCGCAATCTATTCTGGATCCAGGGCCAGGGCGGTTACAGGCGCTATCTCTTGCACACAGTCCGATGACAGATTTAGGTCATGTTCATCGTGGCGGCAGGGTGCGGCTGTTATGGTCTTGAATCCGTCAAAGATCAAGTCTCCACGGATGTCGGCGGTATATTTCAACCTTCCAAACCTGACCTGATGGCTAGGGGGTGTAGCTGTCGATCTGCTCCAGATGGCCAAGCGAGTTGGCCCGCAGTGCGAAGCCGCCGAATATGAAGATCTGTCCAGGGAGAAAGATCTCACCCTGGACTGCGTTGTTGCAGATGATTGAAGTAGCCATCAAGCCTTATGATGACGACGCAGTGGAACTCTCAATGAAAGCACCAATGTCGGTGTCAAAACCGGCGGATCTCGTGTAGGGGGTCCCGAACTGTGCGTCTAAGGCTAATGGTAAGAGGAGGCTGGGGACACGATGTTTACCCAGGTTTGGGCCCTCTCTATGGAGGTAATACCCTACTTCCTGCTTGATTGATCTTGATGATATGAGTATTACAAGAGTTGATCTACCACGAGATCGTAGAGGCTAAACCCTAGAAGCTAGCCTATGATTATGATTGTTCTTGCCCTACGGACTAAACCCTCCAGTTTATATAGACACCGGAGGGGGCTAGGGTTACATAGAGTCGGTTACAGAGAAGGAATCTACATATCCGAATCGCCAAGCTTACCTTCCACGCAAAGGAGAGTCCCATCCAGACACGGGACGAAGTCTTCTATTTTGTATCTTCATAGCCCAACAGTCCGACACATGCATATAGTCCGGCTGTCCGAGGACCCCTTAATCCGGGACTCCCTCAACTGTGCTAACAACTTGTCCTGTGGCTGGGATGTAAAGCAACAAAGGCTCTTTACTAACGGGAGCAGCAAGCACCGGCTGGGTGGAAAGCAGGGCTTTGAGCTCTTTAAACGCTGCTTCAGCTTCGTCATTCCACTCGAACTTGTCAGACTTCTTCATCAGTCGGTAAAGAGGCAGTGCCATTTCACCGAGGCGTGATATGAATTGACTCAATGCAGCCAAACAACCAGTAAGCTTCTGAACATCATGCACACGCTCTGGGCGCTTCATTCGGAGGATTGTGCCAATCTTCTCTGGATTCGCGTCGATTCCTCGTTCGGAAACAAGAAAACCGAGTAACTTTCCGCCAGGAACTCCGAATGTGCAATTTGATGGATTTAGCTTGATATCTTACCTTCTTAAATTGGCAAAGGTTTCAGCAAGGTTAGTCAACAGGTCGGAACCTTTGCGTGACTTAACCACTATGTCATCCATGTATGCTTCCACATTCCGACTGATTTGAGTGAGCAGGCACTTCTGAATCATGTGCATGAATGTGGCACCAACATTCTTGAGGCCAAAGGGCATAGTAACATAATAAAAACACCCAAACGGGGTGACGAAAGTTGTCTTTATCTCATCGGGCCCGTACAGTCGGATCTGATGCTACCCGGAATAAGCATCCAAAAAGGACAGTCGCTCACATCCCATAGTTGAGTCGACTATCTGGTCGATGCGGGGCAGAGGAAAATGATCTTTTGGGCAGGCCCGATTGATGTGCTTGAAGTCAATACACATTTGAAGTGATTTGTCTTTCTTGGGAACTAGAACGACATTGGCAAGCCACTCGGAGTGGTATATCTCGCAGATGAACTCAGCGGCCAGAAGCCGAGCCACCTCCTCGCCAATTGCCTTTCTCTTCTCCGTGGTGGACCGATGAAGATGCTCCTTAACAGGTTTTGCCTTTGGGTTGACTTGCAAACGGTGCTCAGCCAGTCCCCTGGGTACACCTGGCATGTCAGATGGCTTCCATGCGAAGATGTCCCAATTCTCACGGAGGAACTCGATGAGCGCTTCTTCCTATTTGCTGTCGAGTGTCATTGAGATATGGCTCGGAGCAGCATTGGGATCGGTGGGTGATTGTGAACTGGCTTGGTCTCTCCGGCCGACTAAAATGCGGACTCCAAGGCAGGTCTCTTGGCACACAGCAAATCACTCGGATCTACAGTCTTCTGATACTCTTGAAACTCCACAGATACAATCTGCTCATCTGCTATCTTCGCACCGTCCTGAAGACAATCCTATGCTCTTTTCCATTTGCCGGAGAGCGTTATCACGCATTTGGGGCCAGGCATCTTCATCTTTAGGTACACATAACACGGTCGAGCCATGAAGCTAGCATAGGCAGATCTGCCAAAAATGGCATGATAAGCACTTTGGAAATCCACAACCTCAAACGTCAACTTTTCTTTGTGGTAATTCTTCTCATTGCCGAAAACTACTCAAGTGATTCGGCTTTCTTTCCTGGGATGACTCCGTGGAACCTCATATTGCTCTCGCTGATCTTGGACATCGGAATGCCCATTCCTTTGAGAGCCTCAGCGTATAGGATATTGAGGCCACGGCCACCATCCATCAGAACCTTGGTTAGTCGGGTGCCCCCAACGACTGGGTCGACCACCAGCGCTTGCCACCCAGGGGTAGCAACTCATGTCGGGTGATCGGACTGGTCGAATGTAATAGGCGTTTTTGACCACTTCAAATATTTTGGTGTTGCTGGGGCAACCATGTTCACCTCTCTGTTAATGACTTTCAGTCGACTTCTGCTCTCAAGATCAGCAAAAATCACCATGGTGGCATTAACATTGGGATATCCACCATCCTCCTCTTCTTTGTCTTCTTCCTTCTTAGAATCTTTATCCTTCTCGCTAGGCTGACCTTTCTTCTGGAAGCTCTGAATCGGGAGTCGACACTGTCGAGTGATATGCTTGGGGAGGATTAGATTCCCCTCTTCATCTTTCTTAGTGAGAATATGACACGACAAATCCATCACATCAATTCCATCATGATCTTTTACCTTCTTGGGATTCTAGGGTCCCTTGGGCTTCCCTTTGAACTTCCCTTGATTCAACGCTGCTGCCTCGGCAGGTCCGGCTGCCTCAGCCTTTCGTTTATGCTTCCGACTGGAATTTCCCCCTCCGGTGTCCTGGGCGACTGACTTATGTTTGCCGCTCCGGATTCGGTCTTCCTCTTCACCGTTAGCATATTTTGTGGCAATCTCCATCATCCGAGTCAGAGACATATCTCCGGTCCGACCGAATTTCAGACTGAGCTCTCTGTAATGAACGCCTTCTTTAAAGGCACAGACTGCTTGGTGATCCGACACATTTTCCACTGTGTGGTGCAGAGAGATCCATCTCTAGATATAATCTCTCAAGGTTTCATTCGGGTTCTACACGCAATGCTGTAGCTACGATAGACCAGCATCTCTTTTGCAGGTGCCTTCGAATGTTCTGGTAAACACTCGGGCGAACTCATCCCAATTCAAAATGCTCCCAGGGCCAGCTGATTCACCCAGGCCCTGGCAAAACCTTCAAGCATCAAAGGGAGGTGCTTCATAGTCACCTCGTCGCTGCCGCCTCCAATGTGTATAGCCACTCGGTAAACTTCAAGCCAGGTGTCGAGCTTTGATTCTCCCGTGAACTTGCTGATGCGAGTCGCAAATTTGAAGTTGTGAGGAATCTCAGCCGCCCTGATGGCTCTTCTGAAACACTCCGGGCCGGAAACATGGACCCTTCTTCCACTGGGACTGTCTCTATCCAGCCCTTCTCTGTATGCTCTATTCCGGTCAACCAACCCTTGCACAAGGAATAACCTTGCATCGAAGCCAGGTTCTCCAGGGTCGACTGGAACTCTGCGGTCATTTCCATATGGTCACCTATCATCATACCGCTGGGGCGCGTATGACCCATCCCTCGGAAGGGGCGAAGGCACTCGACAGTGGTTGTCGCGGGCGTACTCACGATCATAATCTCTATGAGCTCTTCCTAGGTGCCGATCTTGGTGGTCATCACGATCTCCTCGCCGCAAAGGTGACCTAGGACTGTGTGCCGACTGAACGGTGTCTGCTCTCACTAATCGACTGTGAATTATGTTCCGCGACTGGGACACGGCGGAGTTCTGGTCTCCTGCTGCTCGGAGCAGCTCCCTGATCTGTTCCAAGCACCTTCCAGCCTCCGAGAGAGACGGTTGAATGGACTCTGCGATACGTTGAAAGCACAATTGCTCCCTGGGTGATTTTGGTAATTAATGTCAACATATCTCTTGTTGGACTAATACTCTTACCTAGTATGTTTCAGATAAGTTCAACAATGGAGTGGCATGGACTAGAGGATGTGGAACCCCTTCAAGATTCAAAGCACAAAGGATCAGCTCAAGCTCAAAGCACAAGACTCTACATTTTACTTTTAGTGATCCAAGCTCACATTGTGTCCATAGGAAAGCCAATACTATTAAGAGGGGATGATGTGTTGCTTAATGGCTTGCTTGCTCAAAGTGCTTAGTGATATGCTCCAAATCCCTCAACCACTTTCTCACATCCACATATTTCCCAAACCAAAAGTCAAACTCGGCCCCACTGAAACTTTCTATTCGGCGCCACCGAGTTCAGTTGACATAGCCACTGCCAGAAACCCTAGTCTTTTCGATCTCACCGATAGGGATCTCGGTCTCACCGAGATGGGATTGTAATCTCTCTGTTTCCCTTTGTAACGTTCCGGTCAAACCGAGATAAGCGATCGGTCCCACCAAGATTGCAATGCAAACTCTCAGTTTCCCTTTCGTAACGTTTCGGTCCAACCGAGATGAGCGAATCGATCCCACCGAGTTTGCCCCGACCAACTCTCTGTTTGTCTATTACCAACATTGGTCTCACCGAGTTTGTGTAATTGGTCTCACCGAGATTACGTTATGCCCTAACCCTAACGATATCGGTCCCACCGAGTTGACATGTCGGTCCCACCGAAATGCCTAACGGTCACATTATGAACTAAATCGGTCTGACCAGTTTCATGATTCGGTCCCCCCGAGTTTGGTAAGTTGTGTGTAACGGTTAGATTTTGTGTGGAGGCTATATATACTCCTCCACCCACTCTTCATTCATAGAGAGAGCCATCAGAACATACTTACACTTCCAACATACATTTTCTGAGAGAGAACCACCTACACTTGTGTTGAGGTCAAGATATTCCATTCCTACCACATAAATCTTGATCTCTAGCCTTCCCCAACTTGCTTTCCACTCAAATCTTCTTTCCACCAAATCCAAATCCTGTGAGAGAGAGTTGAGTGTTGGGGAGACTATCATTTGAACCACAAGAGCAAGGAGTTCATCATCAACATACCATCTATTACCTTTTGGAGAGTGGTGTCTCCTAGATTGGTTAGGTGTCACTTGGGAGCCTCCGTCAAGATTGTGGAGTTGAACCAAGGAGTTTGTAAGGGCAAGGATATCGCCTAATGAAAGCACAGGTGCTCCCTAGGTGGTTTTGGTAATTAATGTCAACATATCTCTTGTTGGACTAACACTTTTATCTAGTATATTTCAGACAAGTTCAACAATGGAGTGGCATGGAGTAAAGGATGTGGGAACTCCTTCACGATGCTAAGGACAAAGGATTGGCAAAAGCTTCAAGCTCAAGACTCTTCATTTTACATTTTAGTGATCCAAGATCACATTGAGTCTATAGGAAAAGCAAATACTATCAAGAAGGGATGAGGTGTTGCTTAATGAGTTTCTTGCTCGACAGTGCTTAGTGATATGCTCCAAAACCCTCAACTACTTTCCCACTTCCACTCATATGACCTAAACCTAAAGCCAAAATCGGTCACACCGATTCTTTCTATCCGGCGCCACCGAGTTCAGATGTCATAGCCACTGCCACAAACCCTAGGCAAATCGGTCTCACCGATAGGGATCTCGGTTTCACCAAGATGGGATTGTAATCTCTCTGTGTATGTCCATTACCAAAATCGGTATCACCGAGTTTGTGTAATCGGTACTACCAAGATTACAATGCAAACTCTCTGGTTAACTTATTACCAAAATCGGTCTCACCGAGTTTGAGTAATCGGTCCCATCGAGTTTGCCTGACCAACTCTCTGGTTAGCTAATTACCAAAATCGGTCTCACCGAGTTTGTGTAATCGGTCTCACTGAGATTACGTTATGCCCTAACCGTAACCATATCGGTCCTACCGAGTTGCATTTCGGTCCCACCGAAAATCCTAACGGTCACTAGGTTTACTAAATCGGTCTGACCGAGTTTGTTGATTCGGTCCCATCGAGATTGGTAACTTGTGTGTAACGGCTAGATTTTGTGTGGAGGCTATATATACCCCTCCACCTCCTCTTCATTCGTGGAGAGAGCCATCATAACAAACCTACACTTCCAACTTACCAGTTCTGAGAGAGAACCACCTACTCATGTGTTGAGGACAAGATATTCCATTCCTACCATATGAATCTTGATCTCTAGCCTTCCCCAAGTTGCTTTCCACTCAAATCTTCTTTCCACCAGATCCAAATCCTATGAGAGAGAGTTGAGTGTTGGGGAGACTATCATTTGAAGCACAAGAGCAAGGAGTTCATCATCAACGCACCATTTGTTACTTCTTGGAGAGTGGTGTCTCCTAGATTGGCTAGGTGTCACTTGGGAGCCTCCGACAAAGATTGTGGAGTTGAACCAAGGATTTTGTAAGGGCAAGGAGATCGCCTACTTCGTGAAGATCTACCGCTAGTGAGGCAAGTCCTTCGTGGGCGACGGCCATGGTGGGATAGACAAGGTTGCTTCTTCGTGGACCCTTCGTGGGTGGAGCCCTCCGTGGACTCGCGCAACCGTTACCCTTCGTGGGTTGAAGTCTCCATCAACGTGGATGTACGATAGCACCACCTATCGGAACCACGCCAAAAACATCTGTGTCTCCAATTGCGTTTGAATCCTCCAAACCCTTTCATCTACTTTCTTGCAAGTTGCATCCTTTACATTCTTGCAAGTTGCATGCTTTACTTTCCGCTGCTCATATACTCTTCGCATGCTTGCTTGCTATGTGTTGTGAATGTTAAACTTGTGCCTAAACTCCACTTAAACTTAAAAAGGTTAAAAACTGCAACTTTGGTACTTAGTGTCTAATCCCCCCCCCTCTAGACACCTCTTCTCAAGGTCCTACAAGTGGTATCAGAGCCAGGTTTCCATTGCTTTGGTTTAGTCACCATTGGAGGAAGATGTATGAGTCTACTTTGGGGAGTCTTAGACATAGAGTGCCTATACTTGATGGAGAGTATTTTCATGAGTGGAAAAATGAGATGCTTGTAATTTTCAGTCAATATCATTTGAACAAGTACATTGCTAGTCCTTGTGCACCTTATGTTGATCCTATGCATCCTACCCTTGATGAGTCTATTGACATGATGAGGAATGTTAGAACTGTTAATCTTATCACTAGAGGCTTGCCTAGAAACTTGATTGTAAAACTGCCTACTCTTGAGTGTGCCTACACTATATGGAAATTTCTTGAGGAACGATTTCCTGATTATTCTTTGAAAAATCTAGATGAAATTCTTCATAAGTCTATTGCCTTGACTAAGATGAATTCCACTGATCCTATGTTTGGTGATCGTCTATTAGAACTTACAAATCTTATGCGTGCCAAAGGAAATGTAGGAATTATTAGCGATATCATTTCCGAAGCTACTAGGATTCATAAGCAAGATTATTGTCAAACTCATACTAATGAATCACTCTCACTAGGAATTGATCCACCACATGACGATGTTGAACATGGATACTATGATGAGGATGATGATGATGACTTTGATCTTGATGATGCAATGAGACATTTTGGTCTTATGGAAAATCTTCGAGGATATATGGCAGGAGGAAAGGAATGGGTCCTTGACAGTGGATGTACCGATCACATGACCGGAGATAAAGACATGTTTCGTGAGCTTACTGAAAATGATAGTCCTCGAAATTATGTCACTTTCAGCGACAACTCAAAAGGTAAGGTGGTTGGCCTTGGTAAGGTGGCCATATCACATGATAGCTCCATACAAAATGTCATGCTTGTTGAATCTCTTGGTTACAACTTACTTTCAGTATCTAGACTTGCTGATTTCGGTTTCAATGTCCTATTTACTGAAATAGATTGCCAAGTGTTTCGTCGAGACAATCATAAAATGGTCTTTACCGGCATACGTAGAGGTGATCTATACATTGTTGATTTCACTAAAAAGGCTCAACCTAAAACATGCTTCATTGCTAAATCCTCAAAAGGTTGGTTATGGCATAGACGACTAGGTCACTTTGGCATGAGAAACCTTGACAAGCTTATTAAAGAGGATCATATCCTTGGTGTTAACGATGTCATATTTGATAAGGATAGACTTTGCAGTGCTTGTCAAGCAGGTAAACAGGTTGGAGGAAGGCATCCCGTGAAGAACATCATGACCACAAGGAGGCCACTTGAGCTACTTCACATGGATCTCTTTGGTCCCAGCGCTTATAAAAGTCTCGGTGGAAATTCCTTTGGTCTGGTTATAGTTGATGATTTTTCAAGATTTACGTGGGTGTTCTTTCTTGATGATAAATCTCAGGTCCAAAAGATCTTCAAAAACTTCGCTAGGAAGGCCCAAAATTAGTTTGAAGTGAAGATCAAGAGGTTCACAACGACAACGGAACGGAGTTCAAGAACGCAAATGTGGACACCTTTCTTGATGAAGAAGGGATTTCACACAAGTTCTCGTCTACGTACACACCTCAACAAAATGGAGTTGTTGAGAGGAAGAACCGGACGCTCATCGAAATGGTGAGAACGATGCTTGATGAGTACAAGAAACTGAAGCACTTTTGGGCAGAAGCGGTTGAGACAGCTTGTCATGCAACAAATCGCTTGTATCTTCACAAGCTACTTGGCAAGACGGCATACGAGCTCCTCACCGGTAACAAACCCCAAGTTGGATACTTTCGAGTATTCGGCTCAAAGTGCTACATTCTTGATAAGCATCGTCGTTCTAAATTTGCTTCTAAATCTCATGAAGGTTTCCTACTAGGTTATGGCTCAAACTCTCACACATACCGTGTCTACAACAATTTCACCCCAAAGGTTGAAGAGACGGTAGATGTGAATTTTGATGAATCTAACGGCTCGCAAGTAGAGCAATTGCCAATTGATGTAGGAGACAAAGATCCTTCGGAAGCAATCCAAGACTTGTCTATTGGCAAGGTTCGTCCAACGGAGGTGAAGGAGAGTACCTCGTCCGTCCAAGTGGAAGCTTCTACTTCACGACAAGGTGAACCAAGAGTTGACACGGAAGCATCCACAAGTGGGACACACCAAGATGAAGAAAATGAGGAAGTGCATCACGAACGTCAACAACCTCCTTCTCCACCACGACAAGAGAACGACAACGCCAACAATGAAGAAGATCAAGAAGAAGAAGATGATGAAGAAGATGTTCAACCACGACCCAAGCAAAAGCTTTCACGAGTTCGAGCAAGAATTGCTAAAGACCGTCCCGTCGAGCAAATCTACAATGATATTCAAACCGGGAGAATCACTCGGTCTAAAACTCGTTTAGCTAACTTTTGTCAAAACTATTCTTTCATCTCTAGCATTGAACCTATGAAGGTCGAAGAAGCATTGGAAGATCCGGATTGGATAAACGCTATGCATGAAGAGCTACACAACTTTGAGAGAAACCACGTTTGGACATTGGTTGAGAAGCCCGACAACAACCACAACATCATCGGTACCAAATGGGTGTTTCGCAACAAGCAAGATGAAGATGGAAAAGTAGTTCACAACAAAGCACGTCTCGTCGCCCAAGGCTACACACAAGTCGAAGGTATGGACTATGGTGAGACTTATGCTCCCATTGCTAGACTTGAGTCTATTCGCATCTTACTTGCCTATGCTAATCACCATGATATCACATTGTACCAAATGGACATTAAAAGTTCTTTTCTAAATGGTGAAATAGAGGAGGAAGTTTATGGTAAACAACCTCCCGGCTTTGTCAATCCTAAGAAACCCAATCATGTCTACAAACTTCGCAAAGCTCTTTATGCTCTTAAACAAGCTCCTAGAGCTTGGTACAAATGATTAACGAAGTTTCTTCTTGGAAAGGGATTTGAAATTGGGAAAATTGATTCTACTCTTTTCACTAAAAGGGTTAATGGAGAATTATTTGTCTACCAAATTTATGTTGATGATATCATATTTGGATCAACTAACCCTCATTTTAGTGAGAAGTTTGGAAAGCTAATGTCGGAGAAGTTTGAGATGTCAATGATGAGTGAACTCAAATTCTTTCTTGGGTTGCAAATCAAGCAAACTAAGGAAGGCACTTTTGCCTCTCAAATGAAGTACACTAAGGACTTATTCAAGAAGTTCAATATGCAAGAATGCAAAGGTATGTCTACACCCATGCCTACTAGTGGACATCTTGATTTGACCAAAGATGATGAACCAGTTGATCAAAAGGTTTATCGCTCTATGATTGGTTCATTGTTATACCTATGTGCTTCACGTCCCGATATTATGCTAAGTGTGTGCATGTGTGCAAGATATCAAGCTGCTCCTAAAGAATGTCATCTTAAGGTTGTGTTAAGGATAGTGAGATACTTAATTCATACACCAAATTTTGGCATTTGGTATCCTAAGAGGGCCTCTTTCTTGTTGGCTACTCTGACTCATACTATGCCGGAGACAAGGTTGATAGAAAGTCCACTTCGGGTACTTGTCAATTTCTTGGTAGATCTCTTGTGTCTTGGTCCTCCAAGAAACAAAACTCGGTATCCTTATCTACCGCCGAAGCGGAGTACATTGCCGTTGGTTCATGTTGTGCTCAATTACTTCGGATGACCCAAACTCTTAAAGATTATGGGATATATGTGAAACATGTTCCATTGCTTTGTGACAATGAAAGTGCTATCAAAATTGGACATAATCCTGTGCAACATTCTCGAACTAAGCATATTGAAGTTCGTCATCATTTCATTCAAGATCATGTTGCTAAGGGTGACATTGATATTAAGCATGTTCGCGCCGAAAAGCAATTAGCGGATATATTCACAAAACCTCTTGATGAGAAAGTGTTTTGCATGTTGAGAGGAGAACTGAACATCATTGATGCTTCAAACTTGGAGTAGAAACTCCATTGGATACATGCAAGACATGAGCTTATGACTAATCCTTGATATTTCTCTTATGATGAAAATCTTATATCTTGGACATACTTACATCTTGCATGTTATCTAACCCATGTAGGTACTTGGTTGAATCAAATTCAATGAGATTGTAACCAACTCACATCTTGAGCAATCTCAACATCACCAAGTCTCTATACAAAGGTGGTTGAAGACAAGGAAGCACAAAACCATTCAAACATATCCTTTGACAAATTCTATGTTGAGCTTCATGATTGTCACTTTGGATACACAAGTGCACTTCCTTGCAAGAACTAACCCATGTAGGTAGATGGACTCAAATTCCAAGTGGTGCTCCCAACTCTTGATGAGCCACATCAACCTTGAGCAACCCACATAAGTTCAACTACATGATCAACACCACCAACCAAGGTATGTTATTCCATCTTAGAGAACCCTTACTCCGAGACATGATCTAAAGCAACTAGACAAGATGAGAATACATCAAGATGCTTAAACAAAAATGGTAACCCCATTTTGAGATTAAACGATGAGTATGACCTATAATCAAGTGATCTCACTTGACTCCTAAGTCAATATACTCTAACATAGGTGACCTTGTCGCCGACCATCTCTAGATGAAGTTCTCTTGTGTTTGTCTCTGTGTTTCTGCATTTGTCTCATGCATATTTGTTTCCCCTTTCAAAAAAACTTCATCTAGATTTCTTTCTTTTCTGTCTGTTCAACATTTTTTGCATCCAATTCATTGCATATCATTGAGTTAATTCCTTGCAAATCTTTGTGAGATCCTACTAGTCTAGTGAGCTGAGGTGACAAGTGTTTTCTCTGTGATGAACTCGGTTCCACCGATTAGTTATATTCTGTCCAACCGAATTCTTTCGGTACAACCGAAGCATACAAGTCGTTGCCACCGACTTCACCACAGTAAAACCAGTTTGCCACTTATTCTGTGTTTCTTCTGATCCAGCTCCACTCAATGAATCTTTTCCTCTACAAGCATCACATTTTTACAAATGCTTTGTGCTGTGACTCAAGGATCAAACCCATTCACGACAAATTCCAGAAGCCCTTCTTGGAAATTGGTGTCAAAGGGGGGGAGAGAGATCACATCAAAGCTTATCATTTAGAGAGAGATCACATCAGAGAATATCACTTCCACAGGGGGAGAGAGAGATCTCCAGGGGGAGAAAATACTCAAGTAGAAAGTATTTCTCAAGGATCCCAGATTCTTGGTGTTCAAGAGGAAAGATATCACATGTCTTTTTAGGGGAAAATACATGTTCATATGTGCTTATTTGCATTAGTTTGCACTAGCTCTGTTCATTCATATCTTTCAGCTCTGATTTTTTGTTCCCTATCTTGTCCCAGTATCCCATGCTAGATTCAGGGGGAGCAAGACATCTAAGGGAAAGAAATCATTTAAATTCATTGCATATCTTTACTCTTGGGGACATGTCTAATCCAATGTGGTACTTAGTACTCACTCTCTACATGTCATCCCAGTCTTGGTATTCTTGTGGTTTCTTCTGTTTGCCCTGGTTAGTGGATGTACCTGTGTTATCTAACCTTGTTTGTGCAGGTTCATTCCATCCTAAGCCAACTCAAGACTACAAGGTAAGTATATGCATCACAATCATGTGTATGAGGAATTCTTGCTGATGAACATACTATTTGCAAGAAGGACTCATGAGCATGAAGGTATTTTCTTTAATATTCTTTGCTCTAATGCATATGGCCAAGATACATGTAACACATTGCTTACTCTGTCATGGTTATGCTCTCACATGCTTCTATATTCTATATTTCACATGATTGCATACATGTAGGGGGAGCCTATGCTTGTTACATGTCTTTCCAAAGCTTTACTTGCGATTCTCTATATCTTTATCTAAAGCTTTGATGTATACTGCCATCAATTGCCAAAAAGGGGGAGATTGAAAGCACAAGTGCTCCCTAGGTGGTTTTGGTAATTAATGTCAACATATCTCTTGTTGACCTAACACTTTATCTAGTATATTTCAAACAAGTTCAACAATGGAGTGGCATGGACTAAAGGATGTGGGAACTCCTTCAAGATGCTAAGGACAAAGGATTGGCAAAAGCTTCAAGCTCAAGACTCTTCATTTTACATTTTAGTGATCCAAGATCACATTGAGTCTATAGGAAAAGCCAATACTATCAAGAAGGGATGAGGTGTTGCTTAATGAGTTTCTTGCTCGACAGTGCTTAGTGATATGCTCCAAAACCCTCAACTACTTTCCCACTTCCACTCATATGACCTAAACCTAAAGCTAAAATCGGTCACACCGATTCATTCTATCTGGCGCCATCGAGTTCAGATGTCATAGCCACTGCCACAAACCCTAGGCAAATCGGTATCACCGATAGGGATCTTGGTTTCACCGAGATAGGATTGTAATCTCTCTGTGTATGTCCATTACCAAAATCGGTATCACCGAGTTTGTGTAATCGGTACTATCGAGATTACAATGCAAACTCTGTGGTTAACTTATTACCAAAATCGGTCTCACCGAGTTTGAGTAATCGGTCCCACCGAGTTTGCCTGACCAACTCTCTGGTTAGCTCATTACCAAAATCAGTCTCACCGAGTTTGTGTAATCAGTCTCACCGAGATTACATTATGCCCTAACCCTAACCATATCGGTCCTACCGAGTTGCATTTCGGTCCCACCGAAAATCCTAACGGTCACTAGGTTTACTAAATCGGTCTGACCAAGTTTGTTGATTCGGTCCCACCGATATTGGTAAATTGTGTGTAACGGCTAGATTTTGTGTGGAGGCTATATATACCCCTCCACCTCCTCTTCATTCGTGGAGAGAGCCAACAGAACAAACCTACACTTCCAACTTACCAGTTCTGAGAGAGAACCACCTACTCATGTGTTGAGGCCAAGATATTCCATTCCTACCATATGAATCTTGATCTCTAGCCTTCCCCAAGTTGCTTTCCACTCAAATCTTCTTTCCACCAGATCCAAATCTTATGAGAGAGAGTTGAGTGTTGGTGAGACTATCATTTCAAGCACAAGAGCAAGGAGTTCATCATCAACGCACCATTTGTTACTTCTTGGAGAGTGATGTCTCCTAGATTGGCTAGGTGTCACTTGGGAGCCTCCGACAAAGATTGTGGAGTTGAACCAAGGAGTTTGTAAGGGCAAGGAGATCGCCTACTTCGTGAAGATCTACCGCTAGTGAGGCAAGTCCTTCGTGGGAGACGGCCATGGTGGGATAGACAAGGTTGCTTCTTCGTGGACCATTCGTGGGTGGAGCCCTCCGTGGACTCGCGCAACCGTTACCCTTCATGGGTTGAAGTCTCCATCAACGTGGATGTACGATAGCACCACCTATCGGAACCACGCCAAAAACATCCGTGTCTCCAATTGTGTTTGAATCCTCCAAACCCTTCCCTTTACTTTCTTGCAAGTTGCATCCTTCACATTCTTGCAAGTTGCATGCTTTACTCTCCGCTGCTCATATACTCTTTGCATGCTTGCTTTCTATGTGTTGTGAATGTTAAACTTGTGCCTAAACTACACTTAAACTTAAAAAGGTTGAAAACTGCAACTTTGGTACTTAGTGTCTAATCCCCCCCTCTAGACACCTCTTCTCAAGGTCCTACACCTACTTCGTGAAGATCAACCCGTGTGAGGCAAGTCCTTCATGGGAGACGGCCATGGTGGGATAGACAAGGTTGCTTCTTCGTGGACCCTTCGTGGGTGGAGCCCTCCGTGGACTCGCGCAGCCGTTACCCTTCGTGGGTTGAAGTCTCCATCAACGTGGATGTACGATAGCACCACCTATCGGAACCACAACAAAAGCATCGGTGTCTCCAATTGCGTTTGCATACTCCAATCCCATCCCTTTACTTTCTTGCAAGTTGCATGCTTTACTTTCTGCTGCTCATATACTCTTTGCATGCTTGCTTGACTTGTATTGTGAATGGTTAAACTTGTGCCAAAACTCCACTTCAACTTAAAGAGATTAAAAACTGCCACCTTTGTGTGTTGAGTGTCTAATCACCCCCCTTCTAGACACCTCTTCTCGATCCTTTCAATTGGAATCAGAGCTTTGGTCTCCATTGCTTTGGTTTAATCACCATCGAAGGAAGATGGATGAGTCTACTTTGGGGAGTCTTAGACATAGAGTGCCTATACTTGATGGAGAATATTTTCATGAGTGGAAAAATGAGATGCTTGTGATTTTCAATGAATATCATTTGAACAAGTACATTACTAGCCCTTGTGCACCTCATGTTGATCCTATGCATCCTACCCTTGATGAGCCAGTTGACATGATTCACAATCTTAGAATTGTTAATCTTATCACTAGAGGTTTGCCTACAAACTTGATTGGTTGCTTGCCTACTGTTGAATGTGCCTACACCATATGGAAATTTCTTGAGGAACGATTCCCAAATTATTCCTTGCAAAATCTAGATGAAATTCTTCATAAGTCTATTGCCTTGAGTAAGATGAATTCCAATGATCCTAAGTTTGGTGATTGTCTATTTGAGCTTGCAAATCTTATGCGTGCCAAAGGAGAGGTTGGAATCATTAGTGATATTATTTTTGAAGCTATTAGAATTCATCAATATGAATATAGTCAAAATCATTTATCTAACGATTCACCCTCTCTAGGAATTGATCCACCACATGATGATATTGAACATGGATACTATGATGAGGATGACGTCAGTGACTATGATCTTGATGATGCAATGAGACACTTTAGTCTTATGGCAAATCCCCAGGGATACATGGTAGGAGGAAAGGAATGGGTTCTTGATAGTGGATGTACCGATCACATGACCGGAGATAAAGATATGTTTGGTGAGCTTGCTGAAAACGACGGCCCTCGAAAGTATCTCACTTTTGGTGATAACTCAAAGTGTAAGGTGGTTGGCCTCAGTAAGGTGGCCATCTCACATGATAGCTCCATACAAAATGTCATACTCGTTGAATCCCTTGGCTAAAATCTGCTTTCTGTTTCTAGACTAGTTGACTTTAGTTTCAATGTCCTATTTACTGAAGTAGACTGCCAAGTGTTTCGTAGAGATACTCATAAAATGGTCTTTACCGGTATACTCAAAGGTGATCTATACATTGTTGATTTCACTAAAAAAGGCTCAACCTAGAACTTGCTTAATTGCTAAATCCTCTAAAGGTTGGCTGTGGCATAGATAGTTAGGTCATGTGGGCATGCGAAACCTTGACAATCTTATTAAAGGTAATTATATCCTCAGCGTTAACGATGTCATATTTGATAAGGATAGACTTTGCAGCGCTTGTCAAGCAGGTAAACAGGTTGGAGGAAGGCATCCCGTGAAGAACATCATGACCACAAGGAGGCCGCTCGAGCTACTTCACATGGATCTTTTCGGTCCCAACGCTTACAAAAGTCTCGGTGGAAATTCTTTTGGTCTAGTTATAGTTGATGATTTTTCAAAATTTACGTGGGTGTTCTTTCTCGATGATACATCGCAGGTCCAAAAGATCTTCGAAAACTTTGCTAGGAAGGCCCAAAATCAATTTGAAGTGAAGATCAAGAAGGTTCGCAACGATAACGGAGAGGAGTTCAAGAACGCAAATGTGGACACCTTTCTTGATGAAGAAGGGATTTCACATGAATTCTTGGCTACGTACACACCTCAACAAAACGGAGTTGTTGAGAGGAAGAACCGGACGCTCATCGAAATGGCGAGAATGATGCTTGATGATTACAAGACGCCGAAGCACTTTTAGGCGGAAGCGGTTGAGACAGCTTGTCATGCAACAGATCGCTTGTATCTTCACAAGCTACTCGGCAAGACGGCATACGAGCTCCTCACTGGTAACAAATCCCAAGTTGGATACTTTCGAGTATTCATCTCAAAGTGCTACATTCTTGATAAGCATCGTCGTTCTAAATTTCCTCCTAAATCTCATGAAGGTTTCCTACTTGGTTATGGCTCAAACTTTCACACTTACCATGTCTACAACAATTTCACCTGAAAGGTTGAAGAGACGGTAGATGTGAAGTTTGATGAATCTAACGGCTCGCAAGTAGAGCAATTGCCAATTGATCTAGGAGATAAATATCCTTCAGAAGCAATCCAAGACTTGTCTATTGGCAAGGTTCGTCCAACGGAGGTGAAGGAAAGTACCTCGCCCGTCTAAGTGGAAGCGTCTACCTCATGACAAGATGAACCAAGAGTTGATATGGAAGCAACCATAAGAGGGACACACCAAGATGAACAAAACAACCTCCTTCTCCACCACGACGAGAGAACGATAACGTCAACAACGATGAAGGCCAAGAAGAAGAACAAGATGATGAAGAAGATGTTCCACCCCGATCAAAGCAAAATCTCTCATGAGTTCGAGCAAGAGTTGCTAGAGACCATCCTGTCGAGCAAATGTACAATCATATCCAAACCGGGGGAATTACACGCTCTAAATCTCGTTTGGCTAACTTCTGTGAACATTATCCATTCATCTCTTGCATTGAACCTATGAAGGTTGAAGAAGCATTGGAAGATCTGGATTGGATAAACGCCATGCACGAAGAACTACACAAATTTGAGAGAAACCAAGTGTGGACATTGGTCGAGAAGCCCGACAACAACCACAACATCATCGGTACCAAATGGGTGTTTCGCAACAAGCAAGATGAAGATGGACAAGTAGTTCGCAACAAAGCACATCTCGTCGCCCAAGGCTACACTCAAGTCGAAGGTATGGACTATGGTGAGACATATGCCCCCGTTGCTAGACTTGAGTCCATTCGCATCTTACTTGCCTATGCTAATCACCATGATATCACTTTGTACCAAATGGACATTAAAAGTGCTTTTCTAAATGGTGAAATTCAGGAGGAAGTTTATGTTAAACAACCTCCCGGCTTTGTTAACCCTAAGAAACCCAATCATGTTTACAAACTTCACAAAGCTCTTTATGGTCTTAAATAAGCACCTAGATCATTTTATAAATGCTTGACCAAGTTCCTTATTGAAAAAGGCTTTGAAATTGGAAAAATTGATTCTACTCTTTTCAATAAAAGGGTTAATGGAGAATTATTTGTGTGCCAAATTTATGTCGATGATATTATATTTGGATCAACTAACCCTCATTTTAGTGAGAAGTTTGGGAAGCTAATGTCGGAGAAGTTTGAGATGTCTATGATGAGTGAACTCAAGTTCTTTCTTGGTTTGCAAATCAAGCAAACTAAGGAAGGCACCTTTGTCTCTCAAACAAAGTACACCAAGGACTTATTCAAGAAGTTCAATATGAAAGAATGCAAAGGTATGACTACACCCATGCCTACTAGTGGACATCTTGATTTGACCAAAGATAGTGAACCGGTTGATCAAAAATTTTATCGCTCTATGAATGGTTCATTGTTATATCTATGTGCCTCTCCTCCCGATATTATGCTAAGTGTGCGCATGTGTGCATGATTTCAAGCGGCCCCTAAAGAGTGTCATCTTAAGGCCGTGAAAAGGATAGTGAGATACTTAATTCATACACCAAACTTTGGCATTTGGTATCCAAAGAGGGCCTCCTTGAATCTTGTTGGCTACTCCGAATCGGACTATGCCGGAGACAAGGTTGACAGAAAGTCCACTTTGGGTACTTGTCAATTTCTTGGTAGATCTCTTGTATCTTGGTCCTCCAAGAAATAAAACTCGGTATCCTTATCCACCGCCGAAGCGGAATACATTGCCGCTGGGTCATGTTGTGCTCCATTACTTTGGATGACCCAAACTCTTAAAGATTATGGGATATATGTAAAATATGTTCCTTTGCTTTGTCACAATGAAAGTGCTATTAATATTGCTCACAATCCCGTGCAACATTCTCGAACTAAGCACATTTAAGTTCGTCATCATTTCATTCGAGATCATGTTGCTAAGGGTGACATTAACCTTAAGCATGTTCGTACCGAAAAACAATTGGCCGATATTTTCACTAAACCACTTGATGAGAAAGTGTTTTGCAGGTTAAGAGGTGAATTGAACATCATTGATGCTTCAAACTAGGAGTAGGAACTCCATTTGGATACATGCGAGACAAGAGCCTATGACTATTCCATGATATTTCTCTTATGATTATAATCATATATCTTGGATATATTTGGACCCTTGCATGCTATCTAACCATTGTAGGTACTTGGATAAATCTAAATCTATGAGATTGCAACCCACTCACATCTCGAGTAATCTCTACATCACCAAGTCTCTATTTACGATGGTTGAAGACAAGGAAGCACGAAACCCTTCAAACATATCCTTTGAAAAATTCTATATTGAGTTTGATGATTGTCATTTTGGATGCACAAGTGCTCTACCTTGCAAGACTAATTCATGTAGGTAGATGAACTCAAATACCAAGTGGAGCTCCCAACTCTTGATGAGCTACATCAACCTTGAGAAATCCACACAAGTTCAACTACATGATCATGATCAACACCACCACCCAAGGTATGTTATTCCATCTTAGAGAAACTTTACTCCAAGTCATGAGTCAAAGCAACTCAACAAGATGTGAATACATCAAAATGCTTAAATGAAAAATGGTAACCCCATTTTGAGCTTAAACGATGAGTATGATCTATGATCAAGTGATCTCACTTGACTCCTAAGTCAATATACTCTAACATAGGTGACTTTATCGCCGACCAATTTTAGATGAAGTTATCTTGTGTTCTTTTCTGTGTTCTTGCATTTGTCTCATGCATATTTGTTTCCCCTTTCAAAAAAACTTCATCTAGATTTATTTTTTGATTTTTGTTCTGCATTCCCTGCATCCAATTCTTTGCAAATCTTTCAACTTGCAAATCCTTGTGAGATCTTACTTGACTAGTGAGCTAAGGTGACAAGTGTTTTCTCTGTGATCAACTGTGTCACACCGGTCAGTTGTTTTCGGTCCAACCGAATTCTTTCGGTGCAACTGAAGCACACAACTTGGTGCCACTGATTTCACTGCAGGAAAGACATCTTGCCACTTGTTCCTACATTCTGTTTGATCCAGCTCCACGCAATGATTCTTGTCCTCTACCAGCATCACATTCGACTTGCTGCTTTGTTCTGTGACTCAAGGACCAAACACATTTGTAGCAAAAATCCAGAAGAACCCTTCTTGGAAATTGATGTCAAAGGGGGAGTGAGAGATCACATCAAAGCTTAATCATTTCTATAGGGGGAGAAAATACTCAGGGGGGAGAGTTCTTCTACAAGGAGACAGAAGTATCACTTCAAAAGACACCAGATGCTTGGTGTTCAAGAGGAGAGAAGTTACATGTCTTTAAGAGGGGAAAGACATGTTCTGATATTGTTTGCATTAGCTTTGTTTCTTTTCTTTGCTTTTATTTTCTATTCCCTATATTCTCCCAGTATCCCATGCTAGATTTAGGGGGAGCAAGACATCTAAGGGAAGGAAATCCTTGAATTCATTACACATCTTTACCATTGGGGACATGTCTATATCCAATGGGGTACTCTGTACTCACTCTCTACATGTCATCCTAGTCTTGGTACTGTTGTGGTTTCTTTTGCTTCCTCTGGCTAGTAGGTGTATCTCTGTTATCTAACCTTGTTTACGTAGGTTCATTCCCTCCTAAGCCAACTCAAGACCACAAGGTAAGTATATGCATCACAGTCATGTGTATGAGGATCTCTTGCTGATGTACATACTGTTTGCAAGAAGGACTCATGAGCATGGAGGTACATTTCCTATATTCACATCATTTGCTCTGATGCATATAGCCAAGATACATGTAACGCATTGCTTAGTCTGTCATGTTTATGCATTCACATGCTCCTATTTTCCATATTTACATGATTGCATACATGTAGGGGGAGCCTATGCATGTTACATGTCTTTATAAAGCTTTACTTGTTATTCTCTATATCTTTATCTAAATCTTTGATGTATGTTGTCATCAATTACCAAAAAGGGGGAGATTGAAAGCACAAGTGCTCCCTGGGTGATTTCGGTAATTAATGTCAACATATCTCTTGTTGGACTAATACTCTTACCTAGTATGTTTCAGATAAGTTCAACAATGGAGTGGCATGGACTAGAGATGTGGAACCCCTTCAAGATGCTAAGGACAAAGGATTGGCTCAAGCTCAAAGCACAAGACTCTACATTTTACTTTTAGTGATCCAGGATCACATTGAGTCCATAGGAAAGCCAATACAATTAAGAGGGGATGAGGTGTTGCTTAATGGCTTGCTTGCTCAAAGTGCTTAGTGATATGCTCCAAAGCCCTCAACCACTTTCTCACATCCACATATGTCCCAAACCAAAAGTTAAACTCGGCCCCACCGAATATTTCTATCCGGCGCCACCGAGTTCAGTTGACATAGCCACTGCCCGAAAACCTAATCTTTTCGGTCTCACCGATAGGGATCTCGGTCTCACCGAGATGGGATTGTAATCTCTCTGCTTCCCTTCGTAACATTTCGGTCAAATCAAGATAAGCGATCTGTCCCACCGAGATTGCAATGCAAACTCTTTGTTTCCCTTTTGTAATGTTTCGGTCCAACCGAGATGAGCGAATCGGTCCCACCGAGTTTGCCTGACCAACTCTCTGTTTGTCTATTACCAAAATCGGTCTCACCGAGTTTGTGTAATCGGTCTCACCGAGATTACGTTATGCCGTAACCCTAACGATATCGGTCCCACCGAGTTGACATGTCGGTCCCACCGAAATGCCTAATAGTCACATTATGAACTAAATCGGTCTGATCGAGTTTCACGATCCCCCCCTCGAGTTTGGTAAGTTGTGTCTAATGGTTAGATTTTGTGTGGAGGCTATATATACCCCTCCACCCACTCTTCATTCGTAGAGTGAGCCATCAGAACATACCTACACTTCCAACATACATTTTCTGAAAGAGAACCACCTACACTTGTGTTGATGTCAAGATATTCCATTCCTACCACATAAATCTTGATCTCTAGCCTTCCCCAAGTTGCTTTCCACTCAAATCTTCTTTCCACCAAATCCAAATCCGGTGAGAGAGAGTTGAGTGTTGGGGAGACTATCATTTGAAGCACAAGAGCAAGGTGTTCATCATCAACACACAATCAATTACCTTTTGGAGAGTGGTGTCTCCTAGATTGGTTAGGTGTCACTTGGGAGCCTCCGTCAAGATTGTGGAGTTGAACCAAGGAGTTTGTAAGGGCAAGGAGATCGCCTACTTCGTGAAGATCTACCCGAGTGAGGCAAGTCCTTCGTGGGTGACAGCCATGGTGGGATAGACAAGGTTGCTTCTTCGTGGACCCTTCATGGGTGGAGCCCTCCGTGGACTCGCACAGCCGTTACCCTTCGTGGGTTGAAGTCTCCATCAACGTGGATGTACGATAGCACCACCTATCAGAACCACGACAAAAACATCCATGTCTCCAATTGTGTTTGCATACTCCAATCCCATCCCTTTACTTTCTTACAAGTTGCATGCTTTACTTTCCGCTGCTCATATACTCTTTGCATGCTTTCTTGATTTGTATTGTGAATGGTTAAACTTGTGCCAAAACTCCACTTCAACTTAAAGAGATTAAAAACTGCCACCTTTGTGTGTTGAGTGTCTAATCACCCCCCCCCCTCTAGACACATCTTCTCGATCCTTTCAATTGGTATCAGAGCTTTGGTCTCCATTTCTTTGGTTTAATCACCATCGAAGGAAGATGGATGAGTCTACTTTGGGGAGACTTAGACATAAAGTGCCTATACTTGATGGAGAATATTTTCATGAGTGGAAAAATGATATGCTTGTGATTTTCAATGAATATCATTTGAACAAGTACATTACTAGCCATTGTGCACCTCATGTTGATCCTATGCATCCTACCCTTGATGAGTCAATTGACATGATTCGCAATCTTAGAACTGTTAATCTTATCACTAGAGGTTTGCCTAGAAACTTGATTGGTTGCTTGCCTACTCTTGAATGTGCCTACACCATATGGAAATTTCTTGAGGAACGATTCCCAAATTATTCCTTGCAACATCTAGATGAAATTCTTCATAAGTCTATTGCCTTGAGTAAGATGAATTCCAATGATCCTAAGTTTGGTGATTGTCTATTTGAGCTTACAAATCTTGCGTGCCAAAGGAGAGGTTGGAATCATTAGTGATATTATTTCCGAAGCTATTAGAATTCATAAAGATGATTATTGTCAAAATCATTTGTCTATCGATTCACCCTCTCTAGGAATTGATCCACCACATGATGATATTGAACATGGATAGTATGATGAGGATGACATTAGTGATTATGATCTTGATGATGCAATGAGACACTTTATTCTTATGGCAAATCCTCGGGGATACATGGCAGGAGGAAAGGCATGGGTTCTTGATAGTGGATGTACCGATCACATGACCGGAGATAAAGATATGTTTGGTGAGCTTGCTGATAACGACGGCCCTCAAAAGTATGTCACTTTTGGTGATAACTCAAAGGGTAAGGTGGTTGGCCTCGGTAAGGTGGCCATCTCACATGATAGCTCCATACAAAATGTCATGCTCGTTGAATCCCTTGGCTATAATCTACTTTCTATTTCTAGACTAGCTGACTTTGGTTTCAATGTCCTATTTACCAAAGTAGATTGCTAAGTGTTTCATAGAGATAATCATAAACTGGTCTTTACTGGTATACGCAAAGGTGATCTACACATTGTTGATTTCACTAAAAAGGCTCAACCAAAAACTTGCTTAATTGCTAAATCCTCTAAAGGTTGGTTTTGGCATAGACGGTTAGGTCACGTGGGCATGCGAAACCTTGACAAGCTTATTAAAGGTAATCATATCCTCAGTGTTAATGATCACATATTTGATAAGGATAGACTTTGCGGCGCTTGTCAAGCAGGTAAACAGGTTGGAGGAAGGCATCCCATGAAGAACATCATGACCACAAGGAGGCTGCTCGAGCTACTTCAGATGGATCTTTTTGGTCCCAATGCTTACAAAAGTCTCGGTGGAAATTCTTTTGGTCTAGTTATAGTTGATGATTTTTCAAGATTTGCGTGGGTGTTCTTTCTCGATGATAAGTCGCAGGTCCAAAAGATCTTCAAAAACTTCACTAGGAAGGCCCAAAATCAATTTGAAGTGAAGATCAAGAAGGTTCACAGCGATAACAGAACGGAGTTCAAGAATGCAAATGTGGACACCTTTCTTGATGAAGAAGGGATTTCACATGAGTTCTCGGGTACGTACACACCTCAACAAAATGGAGCTGTTGAGAGGAAGAACCGGACGCTCATCGAAATGGCGAGAACAATGCTTGATGAGTACAAGACGCCGAAGCACTTTTGGGCGGAAGCAGTTGAGACAGCTTGTCATGCAACAAATCGCTTGTATCTTCACAAGCTACTCGGCAAGACGGCATACGAGCTCCTCACCGGTAACAAACCCCAAGTTGCGTACTTTTGATAAGCATCGTCATTCTAAATTTGCTCCTAAATCTCATGAAGGTTTCCTACTTGGTTATGGATCAAACTCTCACACTTACCATGTCTACAACAATTTCACCCGAAATGTTGAAGATACGGTAGATGTGAAGTTTGACGAATCTAACGGCTCGCAAGTAGAGCAATTGCCAATTGATATAGGAGATAAAGATCCTTCGGAAGCAATCCAAGACTTGTCTATTGGCAAGGTTCATCCAACGGAGGTGAAGGAGAGTACCTCGTCCGTCCAAGTGGAAGCTTCTACCTCACGAAAAGATGAACCAAGAGTTGATATGGAAGCACCCACAAGCGGGACACACCAAGATGAAGAAAACAACCTCCTTCTCCACCACAACGAGAGAACGACAACGTCAACAACGATGAAGGCCAAGAAGAAGAACAAGATGATGAAGAAGATGTTCCACCCCGATCAAAGCAAAATCTCTCACGAGTTCGAGCAAGAGTTGCTAGAGACCATCCCGTCGAGAAAATCTACAATGATATCCAAACCGGGGGAATTACATGCTCTAAATCTCGTTTGCCTAACTTTTGTGAACATTATTCATTCATCTCTAGCATTGAACCTATGAAGGTTGAAGAAGCATTGGAAGATCCGGATTGGATAAACGCCATGCACGAAGAACTACACAAATTTGAGAGAAACCAAGTGTGGACATTGGTCAAGAAGCCCGACAACAACCACAACATCATCGGTACCAAATGGGTGTTTCGCAACAAGCAAGATGAAGATGGACAAGTAGTTTGCAACAAAGCACATCTCGTCGCCCAAGGCTACACTCAAGTCGAAGGTATGGACTATGGTGAGACATATGCCCCCGTTGCTAGACTTGAGTCCATTCGCATCTTACTTGCCTATGCTAATCACCATGATATCACTTTGTCCCAAATGGACATTAAAAGTGCCTTTCTAAATGGTGAAATTGAGGAGGAAGTTTATGTTAAACAACCTCCCGGCTTTCTTAACCCTAAGAAACCCAATCATGTATTCAAACTTCACAAAGCTCTTTATGGTCTTAAACAAGCTCCTAGATCATGGTATAAATGCTTGACCAAGTTCCTTATTGAAAAATGCTTTGAAATTGGAAAAATTGATTGTACTCTTTTCACTAAAAGGGTTAATGGGGAATTATTTGTGTGCCAAATTTATGTCTATGATATTATATTTGGATCAACTAACCCTCATTTTAATGAGAAGTTTGGGAAGCTAATGTCGGAGAAGTTTGAGATGTCTATGATGAGTGAACTCAAGTTCTTTCTTGGTTTGCAAATCAAGCAAACTGAGGAAGGCACCTTTGTCTCTCAAACAAAGTACACCAAGGACTTATTCCAGAAGTTCAATATGCAAGAATGTAAAGGTATGACTACACCCATGCCTACTAGTGGACATCTTGATTTTACCAAAGATGGTGAACCGGTTGATCAAAAAGTTTATCGCTCTATGATTGGTTCATTGTTATATCTATGTGCCTCTCCTCCCGATATTATGCTAAGTGTGTGCATGTGTGCACGATTTCAAGCGGCCCCTAAAGAGTGTCATCTTATGGCCGTGAAAAGGATAGTGAGATACTTAATTCATACACCAAACTTTGGCATTTGGTATCCAAAGAGGGCCTCTTTTAATCTTGTTGGCTACTCCGACTCGGACTATGCCGGAGACAAGGTTGATAGAAATTCCACTTTGGGTACTTGTCAATTTCTTGGTAGATCTCTTGTATCTTGGTCCTCCAAGAAACAAAACTCGGTATCCTTATCCACTGCCGTAGCGGGATACATTGCCATTGGGTCATGTTGTGCTCAATTACTTTGGATGACCCAAACTCTTAAAGATTATGGGATATATGTGAAACATGTTCCTTTGCTTTGTGATAATGAAAGTACTATTAAGATTGCTCACAATCCCGTGCAACATTCTCGAACTAAGCACATTGAAGTTCGTCATCGTTTCATTCAAGATCATGTTGCTAAGGGTGACATTAACCTTAAGCATGTTCGTACCAAAAAACAATTGGCCGATATTTTCACTAAACCACTTGATGAGAAAGTGTTTTGTTGGTTAAGAGGTGAATTGAACATCCTTGATGCTTCAAACTTGGACTGGGAACTCCATTTGGATACATGCGAGACAAGAGCCTATGACTATTCCATGATATTTCTCTAATGATTATAATCATATATCTTGGATATATTTGGACCCTTGCATGCTATCTAACCATTGTAGGTACTTGGATAAATCTAAATCTATGAGATTGCAACCCGCTCACATCTTGAGTAATCTCTACATCACCAAGTCTCTACTTTACGGTGGTTGAAGACAAGGAAGCACGAAACCCTTCAAACATATCCTTTGACAAATTCTATATTGAGTTTGATGATTGTCATTTTGGATGCACAAGTGCTCTTCCTTGCAAGACTAACTCATGTAGGTAGATGAACTCAAATACCAAGTGGAGCTCCCAACTCTTGATGAGCTACATCAACCTTGAGCAACCCACACAAGTTCAACTACATGATCACGATCAACACCACCACCCAAGGTATGTTATTCCATCTTAGAGAAACTTCACTCCAAGTCATGAGTCAAAGCAACTCAACAAGATGTGAATACATCAAAATGCTTAAACGAAAAATGGTAACCCCATTTTGAGCTTAAATGATGAGTATGACCTATGATCAAGTGATCTCACTTGACTCCTAAGTCAATATACTCTAACATAGGTGACTTTGTCGCTGACGAATTCTAGATGAAGTTCTCTTGTGTTCTTTTCTGCGCTCTTGCATTTGTCTCATGCATATTTGTTTCCCCTTCCAAAAAAACTTCATCTAGATTTATTTTCTGGTTTTTTGTTCTGCATTCCCTGCATCCAATTCTTTGCAAATCTTTCAGTTAATTCCTTGCAAATCCTTGTGAGATCTTACTTGACTAGTGAGCTGAGGTGACAAGTGTTTTCTATGTGATGAACTCGGTCACACCGGTCTGTTGTTTTCGGTGCAACCGAAGCACACAACTCGGTGCCACCGATTTCACTGCAAGAAAGACATCTTGCCGCTTGTTCCTACATTCTTTTTGATCCAGCTCCACTCAATGATTCTTGTCCTCTACCAGCATCACATTTGACTTGCTGCTTTGTTCTGTGACTCAAGCACCAAACCCATTTGTAACAAAAATCTAGAAGAACCCTTCTTGGAAATTGATGTCAAAGGGGGAGAGAGAGATCACATCAAAGCTTAATCATTTCTATAGGGGGAGAAAATACTCAGGGGGAGAGAGTTCTTCTACAAGGAGACAGAAGTATCACTTCAAAAGACCCCAGATGCTTGGTGTTCAAGAGGAGAGAAGTTACATGTCTTTAAGAGGGGAAAGACATGTTCTGATATTGTTTGCATTAGCTTTGTTTCTTTTCTTTGCTCTAATTTTCTGTTCCCTATCTTCTCTAGTATCCCATGCTAGATTCAGGGGGAGCAAGACATCTAAGGGAAGGAAATCCTTGAATTCATTGCACATCTTTACCATTGGGGACATGTCTATATCCAATGGGGTACTTTGTACTCACTCTCTACATGTCATCCCAGTCTTGGTACTCTTGTGGTTTCTTTTGCTTGCTCTGGCTAGTAGGTGTATCTCTGTTATCTAACCTTGTTTACGCAGGTTCATTCCCTCCTAAGCCAACTCAAGACCACAAGGTAAGTATATGCATCACAGGCATGTGTATGAGGATGTCTTGCTGATGTACATACTGTTTGCAAGAAGGACTCATGAGCATGGAGATACATTTCCTATATTCACATCATTTGCTCTGATGCATATAGCCAAGATACATGTAACACGGTTACACAAACATTCGGCTCAAAGTGCTACATTATGCCCTAACCCTAACAATTTACCAAAATCGGTCTCACCGTGTTTGTGTAATCGGTCTCACCGAGATTACGTTATGCCCTAACCCTAACGATATCGGTCCCACCGAGTTGACATGTCGGTCCCACCGAAATGCCTAACAGTCACATTATGAACTAAATCGGTCTGACTGAGTTTCACGATTCGGTCCCACCAAGTTTGGTAAGTTGTGTGTAACAGTTAGATTTTGTGTGGAGGCTATATATACCCCTCCACCCACTCTTCATTCGTAGATAGAGCCATCAGAACATACCTACACTTCCAACATACATTTTCTTAGAGAGAACCACCTACAATTGTGTTGACGTCAAGATATTCCATTCCTACCACATAAATCTAGATATCTAGCCTTCCCCAAGTTGCTTTCTACTCAAATCTTCTATCCACCAAATCCAAATCCTGTGAGAGAGAGTTGAGTGTTGGGGAGACTATCATTTGAAGCACAAGAGCAAGGAGTTCATCATCAACACACCATCTATTACCTTTTGGCGAGTGGTGTCTCCTAGATTGGTTAGGTGTCACTTGGGAGCCTCTGTCAAGATTGTGGAGTTGAACCAAGGAGTTTGTAAGGGCAAGGAGATCGCCTACTTCATGAAGAACTACCCGAGTGAGGCAAGTCCTTCGTGGGCGACGACCATGGTGGGATAGACAAGGTTGCTTCTTCATGGACCCTTCGTGGGTGGAGCCCTCCGTGGACTCGCGCAGCCATTACCCTTCGTGGGTTGAAGTCTCCGTCAACGTGGATGTACAATAGCACCACCTATTAGAACCACGAAAAAAACATCCATGTCTCCAATTGTGTTTGCATACTCCAATCCCATCCCTTTACTTTCTTGCAAGGTGCATGCTTTACTTCTGCTGCTCATATACTCTTTGCATGCTTGCTTGATTTGTATTGTGAATGGTTAAACTTGTGCCAAAACTCCACTTCAACTTAAAGAGATTAAAAACTGCCAACTTTGTGTGTTGAGTGTCTAATCACCCCCCTATAGACACCTCTTCTCAATCCTTCCATACATGCAGCAGCTACAAGATTCTTAATAGGTGTGCGGAATACCTGAGTTTCTGGTGGAAACAGTTGCCGTGAACGCCAACTGGATCCGGGGATCAGTCGACGGGCACGCTCGTCAAGAGAATGTTGGAGATTTTCCAAACGAGTGCGCTCAACCAGCGTGGCTATGCGTACTTCCTCCAAGGCCCGAGCCTCGGCGGTTTCCCCTATGATGGGGGTCCGGAGAGCCTCCTCGTTGCGGCGGTGCAGCCACTCCCTCTGCTGCAAGATGAGAGGTTGGGGCTGATACTCCTCGTGGACGAATGACGGGTCATCACCGTCACTGTTGCCGCCGCTGCAACGAAAACTAGGTGGGCTGCGATGGGAGTCGACCATAAGGACCTCCGCCGCGGTTTCACAACTTCTGCTCTTGGAAAGTGTGTCGGTTAAGTCAGTCGACGGGTCGACTGGACCGCAGTGAAATACGTCGGGCTCGATTGCCGCGACTTGGGGGGTGAACGCCTGCCGAGCCACCGCGTGCTTCACCCATCGCTGGAGCCGCGATCGACCAGACCGCTTGCAGCGGCGTCCAACAGAGTGAGAGGACGATGCGGGGACCGACTGGTACAGGGTCGACGCCTGCCGAAGGAGGACGCCGCGGGCAATTGCGCGGAAGTGCGACGAACTGCGGATCAGCAGAGCCTCGACATCGAGGGGGGGGGCTCCTGGAGCCAGGTGGAGTCGTCGGCGACGAAGGTGAGCGCGCCGAGTCGGAACTCGCGGCCCACGACCAAACTGCCGCCGGAAACCATGTTGATGAAGATTGCGGCTTACGGTGGGCGCCAACTGTCATGGTACTAAGACTGACAATAAGAGTAGGGGGTTAGTATGAGGAGGCAAGGTCCTAGCTACGGCAAGGATGTACACACGAGTTTACGAGTTCAGGCCCCTCTCGGAGGAGGTAAAATCCCTACGTCTCGGTGCCCTGAGGCGGTCGACTGGAATATGGTGTGTGTTACAGGGTGTGCGAACCCTTGTCCCGGAGGAGGGGGTGGCTTACATAGAGTGCGCCAGGACCCCAGCCCACCTCCGTTACAGGGGTTCAATGTACATAAAGGTAGGGCGTTACTGATAACGCCAGCTATAAGTGTATTCAATGGCCTTAAAGACTACGGAGTGAACGCCTGACCGTTGCTGTCCTCAGTGACTCGTGGTCTTCTTTGGTTGAGTGGTCTTCTATATAGTCAAGTGACTGTAGGAATGAGGAGTATCCGAGTGAGGTGATTGGTCGAGTGGCTTGCACTCGACTACTTCAACTGATACCCTCTGTTGCTCTTTAAATGTCTTTGCTTCTAGGGTAGTGACGTTGGGTGGGGCGTATAGATCAAGCCTATGACCCTACCCTAGGTCTATGTCATCATCAGGCGGCGCGCGTTCGGCTCGCTCTAGTGATTGTAGTCGTCGTTAGATGATCTACCGACCTGGATGTAATTTTTACCTCTAGTGTTCTTTGTATTGCCTTGACAGTTGATGAATAGATTGGGAAAAAATCGCAAAAAAAAGAAACAACAATGGAAAATGACGCATAAAGAAGAAGAATTTTTCAACCGGGTTTCTAGCGGCTGAAGAAAAATGGGGTGTATATTATATCAAATATTATATATATTCAGGAAATATAATGCATGACCATGCGGCGGGCCATCTTATGGCGTGATTGATTTGGCATCATAGGGCCGTCATCCGTGTTCTTTTTCCCGTACGATGTGGGATCGGGTTCCACCAGGGTTCATTCGGTTTGGAAGAAATCAAAACGTAGAATTAGGAATAGTATAGAAATTTGATAGGATGGCACTTGCCATCTTAAAAAATTGACTTGCCTTGTTTCTACGCGCAAAATGAGCTTTGAGTGTATGTATAGTTTCCTCAAAAACCATAAGAAATGCATAGTATTCCTACGAAATTCATGTGCGCATTTCCTACAACCCGAATGCATATATAGAAAAAATTCTCTGAAATCCTTATTCTTATGTTTTTCGTATGAAAATCTTCCAAACCGAATGAGGCCTCAAGGGACAATGGAACAAAACATAGCATCGTCACGCAAAACGAAGAAATAAAATAGCCTCAAAAACTGCGGCCGCAAAAAGCTAGTAACAGTAAAACACAAAGTACAAAGTAAATATTTACTCTGTGTCAATCGCCCTGTGCTGGCATACCTCGTGAAGTGTGCTAATCATGCGGGCATTAAGAGGCAAAAGGCGCAATTTTTTTTCTCAAAACACGGCGTATCTTCCATAAACCCCAGCCAATGGCAGCCAAACCTACTACTTCTAGGTTTCAGGAAAGAAACTAGGGATCCACCAAAAATATTGAGAAATGCAGTCAGGTCTGTTAATGGCACCAATGCATCTACACACCACAGTCCACAACTATTTAGAAACCAAGCGGTGGAGAAAGAGATGATGGATACTCGGCACAAAGGGTCACCATTCCATTTCCTTCCAAGCAGTTGCAGTGGCATTGTGCCGATCAGCCATAGCCAAATTTTAATTTTCAATGGTATCTTAGCTTTCCAAGTATTCTTAGAAGATCAATCAGGGGTTACATCATATAGATGGTTATATAGAAATTTGACAGTAAATTTGTCATTTTTATTCCAGATCCATTTGGGGGGAATCCCCGTTGTATGTCATGTTAACACCATGTAGCATTTCTCTCAAAGTGTTCAACTGAATCATGTGCCATTATTCAGCCACCTCTTGAATGTTAACCTCCAATCACTGTCAGCCATCTGTTACCAGTTCCATTGTTGATTACAAACAAATCAGTAAACTGATCTTTCAGAGGCATATTACCAAACCGAAAATCGGTATGTCGACCATTTCCAGTTACCATAGAACTCCATTTGATGTATAAATGTTTATAATCTTCAGACCAACATGGAGAATAACTGATAGTACTATTAACCCGATAGATGCCACTCTCAATCTTGTATTTCTTATTAACTATCTCTTGCTATGTTGCCTCTTTATTCTCCAAATTTCACCACATTTTGCATAACAAACTTATATTAAACCTCTCTAGATAACAAATACCTAACAATGTCTTTTTTAGGCCTATATATTATAAGCCACCACATCATGTGGTACTTCTTTTTAGCATTGCTCCTCGTCCAGAAGAACTTCCTGATTGCTTTATCCATCCTCCCAACATTTATTTTTGGGAATCTGTACACGGAAGTAAACTAGCATGCAGGTGACAGACATTGATTCTTGTCACTCTAACACCAAGGGATAGTGTTTCATGTACAGATTCGCCAAAATTAATGTTGGGAGGCTGGATAAAACAAGAAGGAAGTTCTTCTGGCAGGTGAGCAATGTTAAACCATCCAGCCGGCTCTTATACATTTTTGTACCCAATCAACAACATGCAACCTACCGCCACAAACGAACACCCAAATATCTAGGCCAAGATCCCAACTGGCAATTGAACAAATTATCATATAATTGTCATTTCTCATGATCATGCAAGACCATTAGCACCTCACTTTTTTGAAAATTGATCTTCAAGCCAGACATTTGCTCAAAAAGGTATAAGAGCCACTTCAAATTCCCAATGCTATCAATGTCATCTTCTATATCATTAGGATAATGTAAAATTGCCACCCCGTTATCAATCAGATGGGGAATCAAGCCTACAATGTGACCACAGTTTTGGGCTAATTGCATCATTCTCTATAAACGATTTGCAGTTAAGCTACCAAAGTTTTTTTTCCCATAGCATCATTGACTTTAACATTATGGGTCCCATCTTTGACAATTGTTCTGGGATAACTTCCACCCATCGTAGCTAGATGATAGTGCATATGCTGGTGTCGCATCTATGTAGAGGACATGTGCATATCACATCATGGTCGCGTGTTAGTGCAATCCTAGTACTCCCTCCGATCAATATTAATTGTCGCTAACTTAATACAACTTTCTACTAAATAAGCAACAATTAATATAGATCGGAGGGAGTTTTATATTTGCCTTTGAGAAACAACCAGCTGAGTTTGAGAGCAACACTACTACAGATCGAGGAACCTATCCGAGATGAACCATATGATGTGGAAAAAGATTCTATGAGACAGGGACCCACCCGGATGGATTCCATGTGGCCTTCACAGCGTCAAAGTATGAATCCCACCTGCCATCTGATGTAGGCAAGTCAAGAAATTGAGTTATTTGAAGGATCAAGTGTGAAGCCATGTTCGGGGACGAATGCAAGAAAAATACCTTTGTGAGGCAAGGAGGTGCTGATCAAATCAATGGCACACGCTATTCCTTCAAACTTGATGGCATGCTTAAAAAATTGCCTCAAGCCCAATTGGGGAAATTCTGGTCGGGCAGTGGAAAAGGTGAGAAGAAAAAGGCATAGGTTTTTTAGAACACCAAAACTACACGAAAAATACATGTGAGGCGTGGCTGAGAGTAAGCAATATACTTCCCTTTCCTAGTGGTTGAGTCATGATCAGAAATATTGCGAAGAAAGTGAAATGTCCTATCGTCATCCCAATTTGAGATTCGCCTACTACTCAACCTCTTCTTCTTCCCCAATAGACGAAGAAGAAAATAGGACCGTCCGGTTCGAAGGGCGGGGATATCCCAACCCTACTATCATTATGCCTTTGCAATGTTACTTGGTTCAACTCCATTTGTGACCTTTTCTCGTAGGTGAGACTCTCTTGTTGGAGCTGGACAGCAACAATGCGCTGCACAAATTCGCCGACACGGCAAATATGCACACTACACAGCCCCCTTCACCTGTGATGAACTTTGAGGACAGCTTCAACCAACAAGTAAGCAGCGGAATAACACAAACAACATGCACATGTGACACAGGATTTAACGTGGAAAAACCTCCTCAACTTGAGGAGTAAAAAACCACGGCTGTGGACCGACCGGTCCACACAACTTCACTATGAGAATGATGAGTACAAAGTCTTCTCTAGAACCTCTAGAGAGATTTACAACACACTCTCCATGTTGCCAACCGGCAACGGCAACAACAACCACAAAAGTAGGATTTCAGCAAAGCAGAGTTTACACAGCTTTTGTATCCTCCAGTGTTTTGCAAACTGCTCTTAAACCGCTGAACCAAACAGCACCAAATTTGGCAGACAAGTAGACACATGAGTTCCTGAGATCCCCTCCAAATTTCAGCTCAATCGGACATCGTTTGCCTACCCAAACTATTCGTCTCCCAAAACTACTCTGTTCTGAAACTGCAGCAGTCAGAGCTGACAAAACCACTCTCAAATCTGATGCTCCACTGACCCAATTCTCAAACCAGCTAACCAAACCGAAGTACTCAAAGTAAGGAACGAGCTCACCAAGTTTGGGGTCAATCCAAGCACGTTTGAGCCTCCAATCACCAGCTTGAACACTGTCTAGTCAGATGCAGCAAATCTGGACAGAACCTCTGCTTCTTCTTCTTCCTCTCTCAGGTTGTGTTTTCTCTTGTGTGCTCTCTCTCACTCTCACGAATGGCAGCCGCCACCAGCAAGGGGTGGAGTTGCTAGGGTTTTCTCCTTGCTCCCTTCACCAGGAAACACTCACAACCGTTGGATGCAGAACAGATCAACGGTTCATATGTGTTGGGCTTGTGTGGGCTGATGTTGGGCTGCCAACACACCTCCATGTGGAGGGACTTAGCCCAACAAACTCCCCCTCCCGACATCATGGAGGGTCTCACTGCCTTCCGGCAGCCATGCCAGCGAGCCGGCGACATACTTCGAGCTTCTTCCTTGTCACCACTTTAGTCAACATATCAGCCCCATTGTCATCGGTGTGAACCTTCTCAAGTTGCATTTTCTTAGAATACAACACATCTCGAATCCAATGATAACGGACTTCAATATGCTTAGACCTTGAATGAAAACTTGCATTCTTACTCAAGTGGATAGCACTTTGGTTGTCACAAAACAACACATACTTGTCTTGCTTAAAACCAAGCTCACAAGCCAACCGTTTCAGCCACAATAGCTCTTTGCTCGCCTATGTTACAGCAATGAATTCAGCTTCAGTTGTATTCAATGCCACACACTTCTGCAGCCTGCTTTGCCATGACACCGCTCCCCCTGCATAGGTAACCAAGTAACCTGAAGTAGACTTCCTTCTGTCAACATCTCCAACCATGTCAGAATCTAAAAATGCAATCAGCTTTGCCTCACTGTCACCGAAGCAAAGTTTCAGATTTGTGCTGCCCCGAAGATATCTCAAAATCCACTTCACGGCTTCCCAATGAGGTCTTCCTAGATTAGACATAAATCTGCTCACAGTACTAACCGCATGAGTAATGTCAGGTCTTGTACACACCATAGCATACATCAAACTCCCAACCGCTGAAGCATAAGGAACATGATGCATTCCCTTTTTCTGCTCATCAGTGGTAGGACATTCCTTTCTGCTCAACTTGAAATGGGCTGCTAGTGGACAACTTACAACTTTAGCATTTTCCATCCTGAACTTCTGAAGTACCTTCTCAATATACTTCTCTTGAGACAAGTACAACTTGTTGCAATTTCTGTCTCGCTCAATTCTCATTCCGAGAATGTTCTTTGCTGGACCTAAGTCTTTCATAGCAAAACATTTGCTCAACTCCTTCTTCAACTTAGCAATCCTAGAGACATTTTTGCCAACAATCAGGATATCATCAACATAGAGCAATAATATGATGAAATCATCACCTGAGAACCTCTAAATAAACACACAATGGTCTGAGCTACACTTCTTGTAGCCTTGCTCCCCCATGACAGTTTCAAACTTCATGTACCATTGTCTTGGTGCTTGTTTCAGGCCATATAGACTTTTCTTCAGCTTGCACACATAGTCTTCTTTGCCTTTCACAAGAAACCCCTCCGGTTGCTCCATGTATATTTATTCCTCCAACTCACCATGAAGGAATGCAGTCTTCACATCCATTTGCTCAACCTCCAAGTTGAGACTTGCTGCCATGCCAAGGATTACTCTTATGGATGTCATCTTCACAACCGGAGAAAAGATCTCATCATAGTCAATGCCTTTTCTCTGGCCGAATCCTTTTACAACTTGCCTGGCTTTGTACCTTGGATCTGATGTGTGCTCTTCTTACTTGATTCTGTAGACCCACTTGTTCTTCAAAATTTTCTTGCCCTTGGGCAACTTCACCAACTCATAAGTATGATTCTTATGCAAGGAATCCATCTCTTCTTGCATAGATTTTTTCCACTCCTTCTTGTGCTCATCTTCCATTGCATCTGCAAAGCATTCAGGTTCTGAATCGTCAGATAATAACACCACGTATTGATCTGAGGGATACCTGCTGGAAGGAATTCGACCCCTATTGGATCTTCTGAGTGGAGCAGCTGGTGGACTTTCTGGTGCTGGTGCTTCCTGCTGATCCGGATCATCAACTTTAGCATCATACTCTTGTTGCTGCTGCTGGGGAGCATCTTCTTCACCTGCACCACCATGTACATCGTCTTGTACATCTTCTGCATCTGCTTCAACTTGCACAGGAGCTGGAGCTGCAGGAACTGGGTCAGAATCAATCATGTCTTGCTGCTGTTGAAAAGGAACCTGCCCCTTTGTCTTCACAATATCCTCAATTGTTTGGTCTTCAACAAACACAACATCGCGGCTTCTCACAACTTTCCTTGCTATAGGGTCAAACAGCTTGTAGCCAAACTCATCACCACCATAACCAAGAAAGATACATTGTCGTGTCTTCGAATCAAGCTTTGACCTTTCATCTTGAGGAATATGAACAAAGGCCTTGCACCCAAAAACCTTCAGGTGGTCATATGAGACGTCCTTGTCACACCAAACCCTGTTAGGAACATCTCCCTGCAAAGGATAACTTGGTGAGAGATTAATAAGATAAACTGCAGTCATCAAAGCCTCACCCCAAAAGTGTTTACGTAGCTTTGCACTTGACAACAAGCATCTAACTCTCTCCACAATTGTCCTGTTCATCCTCTCAGCAAGACCATTCAACTGTGGTGTCTTCGAGGGAGTAAATTGATGCCTAATACCTTGCTGCTTGCAATATGCATCAAATGGCCCAATGTACTCTCCTCCATTATCAGTGCGAATGCACTTGATCTTCTTCTCAGTTTCTCTCTCAACCGAGGCTTGGAATTGCTTGAATACACCTAGTACTTGATCTTTGGTCCTCAAAGTGAAGGCCCAAACTTTCCTGGAAAAGTCATCAATAAAAGTCACAAAGTACTTAGCACCACCAAGAGATCTTACCGACATTTTGCAAACATCGGAATGTATCAAGTCCAGCTTCTCGGGCTTCTTGTGAGGAGGTAGAGTCTTGAAGGCAACTCGATGTTGCTTCCCTGCTAGACAATCTGAACATTTCTTGATGTGAACTCCTTTCACACCCTTCAACAATTTTTTCTTCACTAGCACTGTCATCCCCTTCTCACTCATGTGCCCAAGTCTCTTGTGCCATAAAGCACAATGATCATCCTTCTCTAGTGCATTGACAGAAGCACTAAAGAGCTTAGCATGAACATGATACAAAACTGAGACCATTTTACCTCTTGCAACAATCATGTTGCCTTTGGTGAGCTTGTACTGCCCTTTTCCAAAACTGCTCAAGTAATCATCTCCATCAAGCAAACCAAGCGAGATAATATTGAGACGAAGTGCCTCAACATGCCTCACAAATTTGAGGACTAACCTTGTACCATTTGCGGTCTCCAAATGCACATCTCCTTTTCCAATGATGGCTGCTCTATCATTGTTCCCCATCTTCACAACACCAAAATCACCTGATATATAGTTGGCGAAGAGCTCTCTGCGAGATGTAGCATGAATGGTAGCACCGCTGTCTGGTATCCAAATCATCTCGTCACCATCCACAAGGTTGAAGGTTTCATCAGAAACAATAGTGATCCTCTCCTCAATAGTGGAACCAAATATGCCCTCATTTTCTTCATGCATAACAAGCATGATGTCCTCTTCTACTGCAGTAACTCGGTTGCCCTCTGTGTCACTATCACTGTCAACTTGCTTCTGATCTTGTTTCTTCTTTTTCTTTTTGTCTTTCTTCCACTTGTCACATTGCCACTTAATGTGGCCCTTCTGATGGCAGTGATGGCACTCATAATCAGCATACTTACTTTTTGATTTGCTCCTACCTCTTTCTGCCCCTTTACCTGGACCTCTGCTCTTACTTCTCCCCCTGTACTGAGTGACTAGCACCTCTGAATGTGAAGAAGAAGTGGCTTCAGCCACCTTTCTGGACTCTTCATTTAGTACCCTGGTTTTCACAAGATTCCAAGTGACAACTCCATTAGGTGCTGAATTGCAAACCGTGACCTTAAAGGTCTCCCAGCTGTCCGGTAATGAGCCTAGTAGCAGCAAAGCTCTCACTTCATCTTCAAATGTTATTCCCATTGAAGAAAGCTGATTTATAATGCCTTGCAATGTATTCACATGATCTGCAATTAGAGTGCCCTCTTTGCACCTCAAGCACATCAATTGTTTGATCAAGAACATCTTGTTTGTACCTTCTTTCTGGGCAAACAACTCTTCCAATTTGTGCCATAAGGTGCGTGCATGTGTCTCATCAATGATATGGTTCAAAATATTGTCATCGACCCATTGCCGAATGAACCCACAAGCTTGGCGATGAAGTACCTTCCACTGACCTTCCTCAATGCCCTCCGGCATCTCGGTGGAGAACACTGGTTTCCAGTATTCTTTCACATACAACAAGTCCTCCATCTTGCCCTTCCATGCTTGATAATTTGTACCATTCAAGGATATCATCCTGCTGGTATTCACTTCCATCTTTCACCACAAGAAACTCAGCAATTTGCACAAGCAAACCAAGGCTCTGATACCACTTTGTTGGAGCTAGACAGCAACAATGCGCTGCACAAATTTGCCGACACGGCAAATATGCACACTACACAGCCCCCTTCACCTGTGATGAACTTTGAGGACAGCTTCAACCAACAAGTAAGCAGCGGAATAACACAAACAACATGCACATGTGACACAGGATTTAACGTGGAAAAACCTCCTCAACTTGAGGAGTAAAAAACCACGGCTGTGGACCGACCGGTCCACACAACTTCACTATGAGAATGATGAGTACAAAGTCTTATCTAGAACCTCTAGAGAGATTTACAACACACCCTCCATGTTGCCAACCGGCAACAGCAACAACAACCACAAAAGTAGGATTTCAGCAAAGCAGAGTTTACACAGCTTCTGTACCCTCCAGTGTTTTGCAAACTGCTCTTAAACCGCTGAACCAAACAGCACCAAATTGGGCAGACAAGTAGACACACGAGTTCCTGAGATCCCCTCCAAATTTCAGCTCAATCGGACATCGTTTGCCTACCCAAACTGTTCGTCTCCCAAAACTACTCTATTCTGAAACTGCAGCAGTCAGAGCTGACAAAACCACTCTCAAATCTGATGCTCCACTGACCCAATTCTCAAACCAGCTAACCAAACCGAAGTACTCAAAGTAAGGAACGAGCTAACCAAGTTTGGGGTCTATCCAAGCACATTTGAGCCTCCAATCACCAGCTTGAACACTGTCAGGTCAGATGCAGCAAATCTGGACAGAACCTCTGCTTCTTCTTCTTCCTCTCTCAGGTTGTGTTTTCTCTTGTGTGCTCTCTCTCACTCTCATGAATGGCAGCCGCCACCAGCAAGGGGTGGAGTTGCTAGGGTTTTCTCCTTGCTCCCTTCACCAGGAAACACTCACAACCGTTGGATGCAGAACAGATCAACGGTTCATATGTGTTGGACTTGTGTGGGCTGATGTTGGGGTGCCAACACACCTCCATGTGGAGGGACTTAGCCCAACATCTCTATCTTCTTGGCCATCGTCATATTGAAATCATCAATCTGGCTTTTCAGCTCGCGTGTTCTGAACGATATGTTTTATGGATATAGTTTTTGTCTATATTTGCACCACCGCTGCATCCAACTCTTGCCGGAAGAGTCATTATCACATGGCCAGAAGAAAAAGCTCATACACCTGTGCTTCCAGAGTTCGCAGTCGTGGTCGGCCACGAGGCACCGCAGCCAAGTGCAAGTGCTCGCCACCCTCAAGAGGTCCAAGCCGTCGTTGAGCCTCGCCAGGATCTCCAGCATGACGTCCACAGGGAGAGACAAGAAGGCATTGCCAGAGCACAGCGCTAGGGCACTCCGGCACAGCTTCTCGGTGAGCTCCCTCCAGAGCGCGCCCACCATGCAGGCGTCATCGTCCGTCAGAGCACGCGCGGTGTCGTCCAGGCTGCGTGACAGGAGCGGCGCTGCGGCGCGCGCGTCCACGCACACCCAGTGCACGAGTAGCCCTGGGTTTTGGCCCAATCTGGGCATGCATACGTAGAAGACGATGTGCATGCCGTGCGCGCGCATGTGCAGCGGGACGGCCGCACCCCGGCGGCTCGACACGGCGTACACGAGGGACAGTTTCGAGGCCGTCGCGCCCGCCTCAACCGGGACCCGCACGGACTTGAGGACGCTGTCAGCGTGGAGCACGAAGCCAGTGTCGAGGAAGGCGGCGTGGACGAGGATTATGAGGCAGCCGAGGAGGCGCTCTGCGTCCCAGCGGGCAGCATCGATCACCCGGTGGAGGGGCGAGATCTCTGCCATGATTAGCTGTGGCGAGCTCGATCGATCGAGGAGTTCTACGCGACGGCGCGCTGGATGCATGGAACTGGAGCGGCGGGTAGGCGGGAGCGCCCAAATTATGATGACTATGACGTGAGCTGTGATCAACATCCCCGACTCTTGCGTAGGCGCCGGCGACTCTTGCGCGAGGCGCGACCGTGCCACTGCCGCTCGGCAGCGGTATCCACCGGTCCAAAGCTCTCCACGCTCCGGTCTCATGGCGGCAGCGTGGCCTCTCCGGGGAGGATGTGCCTCTCCGACGCGGGGTCCCCGCTGGCATCCCCGACCCCGTCCTTCGCGGACGTGGTGCGGTCCTCAACGGCGCCTTCAATGCATGCGGCCGCTGTGGTGCCGCGCCAGCGCCTTCAGTCCATCGTGGTGGTGGGTGCGGCCGGCTCGGCCGGCCTGGGCGCTTGCGTGCCGTCGGGGCGGCAGGGGCCTGCATCCGCGGTTTCATCAGAGTGGCAAGAAGTCAGGCACAAGCAGAGGAAAGGTGCGGGGCCCTAGGCCGGGGAGGGCTCGGGCGCCATTGCTGTTCGGCAGCTCCCAACTACCAAGCCCCATCCCCTTGATGGTGCTCGCGGCTATAAGGCAGATCTGGAGGGGAGATGCTTTCGCTGCCTAAGCTCTAAGCACAAAGTCGCCTTCTGCCGCAACCAAGTTCGCTGCCTCCACTGCCTTGTTCTTGGCCACACCACCCACGGCTATCCCTCACGCCACCTCCCCCGTGTCCCGCTTGAGACACTCGACGGCCCTGCGCGCCGCCACCAAGTGAGGCTCCCTCCACCGCCGCCACTCCCGCCCATGCGCTCCCGCCTAGTGTTCCCCGCCGGCCACCCCAACCACAACCGCGCCCCGGTCGGGTCCAGGCTCACATTCCCTGTGCCGGGGGCCGGCGCCGGAGTCACCGCTGCTGCCCCCTTGCCGGCGGTGGACATGGTGGCCAGGTTCGCCTTCAGGGAGGCGAGAGGCAACCGTCGCTCCCGCAAGACGAGGTGTCTCATCGACGAGACCCTGGGGGAGTTGGAGGAGGAGGCGCGGCTGCGCGAGTCTGTGCTGGTGTTCGTTGTCGCTGGGGAGCCGTCCTCAGTCAACCCGGCGAACGTGGAGGAGGGCATTCGCGCGGAGTTCCCTGACGTGCCCCCGGGGGGGCTGCAGGTGTCCCTGATGCGGCCGGGCTCCTTCTTCGTGCGGTTCTCCCATCGCAGATGGTTCGACATGATCAAGGACTGCGGTTCGGTGCCGTTCCGTGGTACGCCGCTCCTCGTGCGGCGATGGAACCGGTTGGTCTTCGCCACCTCCGTTCAAAGCCGGTTCAGCGTCCGCCTCTTCATCCAGGGCATCCCACCGCAAGAGTTCTCAGTCCAGACGGTGCAAGACCTGTTGCCGGAATGCAGCATCTACCAGGTGGCCATCGAGTCGTTCGACAAGGTGGATCTGTCCTACTTCGTCGCCAGGGCGTGGGTCGATGATCCAGACGAGGTGCCAACGGAGATGGTGCTCACCGTGTGGCCCCGCGCGCCCTCCCCCGACCCATTCGCGCATGTCTCCCTCCCGCAGGGCTTCGGTCTTGTGGGCGGCGGCGGCGAGGTTGGCACCTGCACCGAGCATCTGCCGCAGAAGCTGCACTACCCAGTGATGGTACATGTTGACTCCGTCACTTACTTCCCCAAGCGGCCGGAATATGCGGTACACCGGGAGGGCCAGGGCAAGGACGATGAAGATGGAGCGCCGCCACCAGAAGAGATGCCCCACCCCTGGGAGGGCGGTGTGTCGGACGACGTCACCAGGGCAAGGACAGGCTTTGGACTCTCCTTGGCCGAGCGGCGCAGCCGCCGTTGCTCCTACTCAGGCCGCTACCACCGTGTGCCTGGGGTGATTCAACCGGAGGAGCGGTTCCGCAACGTAGGGGTTGCACTTCCCAGGATTGTGTACATGGCGACAGATGATGACAGAGTGGTCGTCGGCGGTGATGAGACTGGCGGTGGAGGTGTGGCAGCTACGGTCGCCACCGGGGCGGCGGTGATCGGAGGAGAGGGTTCAGGGGAGGCTAACGGTGGCGACAAGCCATGCGCGCTGCATGGGCTGGTGGGCCCAGAACCCACTTTGCAGGGCATGGACCGCACTGCACCCCGACAAGTGCTACGAGATGTGGAGGACGCCTTGGTCGGCCCGTCGTGCAACGAGGTCACCTTGGATGATAGTGGTACTAGAAGCCAGCGGTAGGCCACCACTTCCCTGCCAATGATAACTGGGGGTGCCTGTCCACCTGCGGCCTCGGATCCGGGCACGCCAGAGGCCACTTCCACGGGCTTCAGGGCTCCCACCCTGTGTGCGGGACAGATGCAGGCCGCAACTGACCCATCCTGGGAGTCCGCAACGCCAATCCTGGAGAAGCTGCCTGCTAGGGTGGGGCCTGCTGGGCCAGTTGTCGTGCTCGCGCAAGGGAATGCGGCCGGTGGTGAACAGCTTGTGGGGACCGCGATGCTAGAGTTGACCCGGGATGCGCCCACACCCGCATGCATGGGGGGCATGCAGCCAATCAGCCCCACATGCAGCGGCAACAACACCATGCCGATCACGCCAGGGATCCTTCCCACTGCAAAGCCGGTCCGGGGCCGGCCGAGGCGACCGGCGAGGGCACCTGCAACAGTGACTCGACGCAGTTACCGCCTCATGTGCAAGAGGAACCTGTTCCCGGAGGGAGATGGGGGCGTGATGAAGCAGGCACGGCAGCTGGTCATGTCCAAGCGTGGGGTGGCGATTCCAGAGCGAGGAGAATCAGAGGAGCTGCGAATCAAGGCCTACACCGCCTGCTTCGACAAACCACTGACCACGGTGCAGATTGACGCCCTGACGGCCCTTGCACGGGTTGGAAAGGGGTGCAGGACCGCGTTGCCGGCGACGACATAAGTCCTGTCGTTCTTGCGGCATTGTCGACAGAGTTTCCATATGGAAGACAACTGGTTAATCTGGAATGTAAGGGGGCTCAACAACCCGGCACGTAGGAAGGTGGTCAGGGATGTAGTGTATCAAAACAGTGTATCTTTAGTGTGTTTGCAAGAGACGAAGTTGTCTGTCATGGATGTGGCAACTATGCAACAGTGTTGCGGGGCTGAATTTTTGGAGTTTGCCTTCCTGCCAGCCGATGGAACGCGGGGTGGGGTGTTGCTGGCCTAGAAGGGCGATCACTATAGTTTTCCCAATATTTCGGTGCACCAACACTTCATCGCGGCTCACGGCACAAACGCTGCCGGGCAGCCTGTTGGACTAATCTCCGTCTACGGACCACAAGGAACTGATGACAAATTATCCTTCCTGCAAGATCTAAGGCTTGTGCTACAGGGGGCCTTCCCGGCGGGCACACCAGTAGCCATGGTGGGCGACTTTAACTTGATTGCCCGGGCGGCCGACAAAAGCAACCAGCGAATCAATCGGCGCTGTCTCGCGGCTTTCCGAAACTTCATCAACGAGGTGCAGGCAAAAGATCTATACTTACATGGGCGACGCTACACTTGGTGCAACGAACAGAGGAATGCAACTTTGGTAAAGCTCGACAGGGTGCTGATCAATGGGGAATGGGAGGGATTGATGCCAAACTGCTTGCTACAAGCACTTTCCTCGGAGATGTCAGACCATTGCCCACTACTGCTAAACTGTGATATTTCCTTCAGGCACTCCCGAGCTTTCCGGTTTGAGAATCATTGGGTGAGGATGGAAGGGTTCCAGGAGACAGTTCAATCTGCATGGCAAGGATGTAACTCGGGACCGGACCCAATTTGTCGGTTCGCGGCCAAGCTTGGGGCAACGGCAAAGGCATTACGGAGGTGGCAGTCTAGTTTTCACAATAACATCAAGCTCAAAACCGCGATCACCAGTGAGCTCATCGCGCGGATGGACAAAGCCATGGATACAAGGGCTCTCACCGAGGAGGAAAGGAAATTCAGGGCAATGTTGAAGATGCAGAGGCTGGGCTTGGCTGCGCTCGATAGGGCCATATGGAGGCAGAAATCAAGGATTCGGGGAATCAAGGAGGGGGACGCCGGCACGCGTTTCTTCAGGTCCAAGGCCACGGCACGCCGACGAAAAAACCACATCATCAGGCTCATGGTCGACGGGGTCGTGGTGACTGACCAGGATGCCAAAGTGGAGGCCATATACAATTTCTTTGAGCCAATTTTTGGGACAACTGTCAGAAGACATAACTGCCTGAACCTTGATGCCTTGGGGTACAGTCCCCTCGATCTCAGTGATCTAGAGGAACAGATAACCGAAACAGAGGTATACTCGATCATCAAAGAAATGAAGGGGAATCGTGCTCCGGGACCGGATGGATTCACTGGAACATTCTACAAGCAATGTTGGGCAACGATTAAAGATGACCTTTTGGCTGCCCTACAAGCTGTACATACCAACGACACCACTCACCTGCACCGTCTCAACCAAGCCACCATGGTGCTTCTTCCCAAGAATCCCGAGGCGCTGCAACCCAAGGACTACAGGCCCATCAGCTTGATCTGTAGCTTCGCTAAATTGGTCACTAAAATCCTTGCGGCTCGGTTGTAGAGGAGGATGCTAGAGCTTGTTAGACCCTGCCAGAACGCCTTCATCAGGGGAAGGACCATTCACGACAGTTTTAGCTATGTCAGCGGCCTTGCAAGGGCGTTTCATAGGGCAAAAATGCCTGCCCTCATGGTTAAGTTGGACATCCAGCGGGCTTTTGACACGGTGTCCTGGGAATTTCTTATCAAGTTGCTCGAGGCTCGAGGTGTGGGCCGGAGGGTGATAGACATGCTGGCAGCTCTGCTTCGCTCTTCCACCACCAATATCCTTGTCAATGGGGAGCTATCGGACAGCATCAGCCATAGAAGGGGCCTACGACAGGGAGACCCCCTATCACCCCTCCTATTTGTCATCGTCATGGACTGCTTGGCGGCAATGTTCGACCAGGCTGTGCAGCTAGGGATACTTGGCCCCATTGGACACCAAAATCTGCCCTTCAGAACATCGCTTTACGTGGACGACGCTGTGTTTTTCATCAATCCGAGAGCGTGTGAAATCCAGACGGTCAGGAGCATGCTGTTGCTGTTCGGGGAGGCCACAGGACTCAAGTGCAATTTTTCCAAGTCATCAGTCACGCCCATATACTGTGAGGGGGTGGATATTGGGTCGATCCTTCAAGGCCTGGAATGTCCGCTCAAGCCTTTCCCCTGTCAATATTTGGGCATGCCCATCTCAGACTCAAAACTGAAAAAAGGGGAACTACAACCGGTGTGTGATAAAATCCTAGGAAGGATGAAGGGGTGGAAACTGGCCTTGTTAAGTCTAGACGGGAGGTTGGACTTGGTTAAGAAGGTCTTGTCAGCAATGCCAATCTTCCAAATGATTGCAATTCATATGCCAACCTGGCTCGAGAAGATGATCGACAAGGTCAGGAGAGGGTTTCTTTGGGAAAGCAAGGAAGAGGCCACTAGTGGCAAATGCTTGGTAAACTGGAAAAGGGTCTGTCGCCCAACTGAATTTGGTGGCCTAGGGATCATAAATCTTGGGGCGCAGAGTATTGCGCTCCGTGCCAGATGGCTTTGGCAAACGTGGACTGATGGGAGTAAACCGTGGCTTGGTCTGGACATGCCTATCGACCCGAAGGTCAGGGCACTATTCAATGCATCGGTCGTTTTCCACCTTGGCAATGGAGAGCGAATTTCCTTCTGGAAGGAACCATGGCACAACGGCGTCAGCCTCCAGAACACCTACCCGGCGTTGTTCGCGCACTACACCAGGAAAAACTTAACAGTTGCACAGGCGCTGTTGGATAGAAGGTGGATCAAGCACCTCAAGCAAAACCTGACAGTTGAGGCAACGCGGGAGTTCACTGCACTTTGGGCGGAGGTAAATCACATAGAGCTAGGCAGTGGGCTGGACACCGTCTCTTGGAGATGGACAAACGATGGCATCTACACAGCACGGTCGGCATACTCTATACAATTCCAGAGTGGGTTTTCAGACTTTCGTTTGGAAATCAGACGCTCCCGGCAAATGCAAAATCTTTGGGTGGCTGGCTCTGCTTGGAAGGTGCAATACGGCCGATGTGCTAGCCAGAAAGGGGTGGCCGCATGGTCCGACATGCGTGCTTTGCGCGGGGCAACCCGAGGACGTGGTTCACTTGTTGGCTGCTTGTCCTTACACTGTCGACGTATGGAAGTCAACGCTGCAACACTGGGGGATCCCGGCTACTTTGGCGCCATCGCAAGCAACCACATCGTTGCTGGGCTGGATAGAAGAGTCCATGGCAACAATGCCGGCCCGCAAAAAGAAGGCCTGGAGCTCACTGATTCAGTTGGTATGGTCGGTTATATGGAAGGAGCGCAATGCCCGGATCTTCCAGAGCAACTATGCGTCAAGGGAGGTGACGGTCGGGCGGCTGATCGAAGATGCCGGAATATGGACACTGGCAGGCAGGCGATTAGTTAACACCCTTATGCATAGACCCAGGGAACCAGACTAAAACGCCCAGACAAGGCATGGGTCTGGTGTCTCGGTCACCCCTGGTGGCCCTGTGGAGTTGTAACATTGTAAGCTTAACTGTTGTATGTATGTCTTCTACCCCCCAATGTCAATGAAAAGCTGCTCTGACGACATTTTCGTCAAAAAAAATTATGAAATTTTGTGGCATGACCAAATGATTTAGGTTCTTGCAAAATTTGATGGCCAAATGACACCCGAGGAGCTTTGTATAAAAAAATAACAAAAATTGTGCTCAAACTTGTGTGCATTGTTGAGCAGAATTTGCATTTTGTTTGTATGGAGCTCATTTGATGTTATTTCGCCACCAAAATTATCACATACCTAAACATTCAGTCATAATAAAAAGCCACAAAGTTTAAAAAATCTATTTATTTTGATTTTACTGTTTATCATGGATGCAATGCACTCGGATGTAGCTGGCCACAACTTTTGCGACACGTAATGTGTGGCCCAATGGTAGAGCCCGACTCCAACACTTCTCTGTCCAATAAGTTGGTTCGTTCCCGAAATCAATAATTCAGGGGTACTCTTTCTAAAGATCACTCCCATCTTGCATGTGCGTCACTTGTCGTAACTTGAAAGTTTTTCCCTTTTTCGTAGATATGTTTAATCAAAACATTTTATCCCTTAAATCGTGCGTCTAAATATCGAACCATTTTCACCCTTGGATTGCTCAGATCGATATTTCCAGAAGTAGATTCATGTTGATAGATTTTGACGAACTATTTGTCATAAAAAAACGAACCGGAAGCACTTTTTTACCTCTCACGGAAGAAAAAAAACATGTTTTTTCGGTTTCCGAGAGGCACGGCCATGCCTCTCACGGAAGAAAAAAATAAGAGAAAACATGTTTTTTTTGTTTTCGAGAGGCACGAGCGGGAAGCAAAATCATGCCTATCATGGAAGGGAAAAACACTTTTTTTTCGTTTCCGAGAACCACGCGCCAAAACCGTGCCTCTCATGAAAGGATAGAAAGAGGAAACACGCATTTTTTTCGTTTCCGAGAGGCACGCCTGTGCCTCTCACGGAAGGTAAATCATACCTCTCGCGGAAGCAAAAAACACGCGTTTTTTTTTCATTTTCGAAAGGCATGGTTGTGCCTCTGGTGGAAGCAAAAAATGTGCCTCTCGCGTAAGAAAAAAGCGCATTTTTTGTGCAAATTTTTTTCCCTGGATTTTTTTGTCGAAAAGCCAAGAAAGACCGGTGGAAAACATGTATTTGGTAGAGATATTTGGGATACATGTATTTGGTAGTATAGGATTTGTAATCCGTCTCCTACCTTATCTTCAGGAGAGGCGTCTTGCCCTTCAAATCTTGTACTCAATATATACTCGCCCTCGAGGCTCAGTAATACATCCATCATATTCCGCCAAACCCCTCTCTCTCCCTTCTAACATGGTATCAGCCTAATCGGTCCTAAAGCCTAGCCACCGTCACTTCCGCACCCGCGCGCTGCCTCCGGGGCGGTCGGTCTACATGACCGCTGCCGGGGGCCGCGCCGCCCGTACCTAGAGTTCATTCGTTGTCGTGTTGACCGGCTATCCTAAAGAGTCTTTTCCCTGAGACCTTGCTATGGGTTTCTCTCTCGCCGGTCGCTTTTTTATTTTCCGATTTAAGATCGGTTTGCGTCGCCCGTCGCCGTCTGTCATCCACAACGCAGGTCTGGTTCGTCGAGATCTTCATCGTCCCGGCTGCACATGTCTCGCGAGCGCGCTGGTGCGGCCGCTTCTACCTGCGCTGGACTCGCGTCTTCGCCGCGTGGCCAGCGGCCACTCCTACATCGCTGAAGCGCCGGCCGCCCGACCACAACTCCACAAGCCACGCGATGTATCATGCATGCTTGGCAGCTGAGTGCTCATGCACGTTGCATCCTTGATGTGTGGCTGCACGTGTACGCAGCTGTGGGATGTGGCGGCATGCGTGTACGCGTCTATCGGCCTTTTGAACAGCGCCTGCCCGCGCCGGTTGCACGCGTCTGTCTATCCGTCCGCACGACGCACGCCGCGGATACCTGCATCATCATCAAGCAGCTACCTCAACCTCGCGAGCGGTCAGATTGATCACATGTCCGTCGCTCCGCCTCATCCGCCGTGGATCGGCCTGGCCAGTTGGTTGCGCGGGCCTCCACAGGTTCCGTGAAGATCGTTCCCGAGTTCTGCGTGCCTCTTCATCGATCGAGGGCTGTCGCTGCATCGCCCCGTCGGGCTGCAGCGCCGTCGCTCTGTGGTTCTTCTCGCGACTGCATCGACTCGTGCGTCGCCGCTGCGTCGCTCCTTCGGGCCGTAGTGTCGCGATACGCGGTCCCCGCCGCCGCCTCGAGGCCGTCCCCGCGGCTCCACCGACTCCCGAGCCGCCATAGCGTCGCCCCTTCGGGCCGCAGCGTCGCGGCCCGTGGTCCCCACCGCCGCCCCGAAGTCTTCCCGCCGTCGCCCCGACCCTCCTGCCGCCGCTGCGTCGCCCCTTCGGGTCCTAGCGCCGCGGCCCGCGATCCACTCTGCCGTTACCGCGCGTCGACCTCCCGTGGTATGCGCCGTGCCGTCTTCCTTGGTGCGGGAACGCCACCGTCCGCGCCGGTCTTCGTCACGCTGTCAGGGTTCTTCGCCTACTTCGAGCACCACCGCCGCACTCCAAACCTAGCCGTCGACGCCGCCGTCAGGCCGCCGCCGCTCTTCTTTGGCCGCCGCCACCGCTACCTTCGTAGCCGCCGCCGCCTGTCCACCCCTTCGTCTTCGTCCAAGCACCAGCCCGTCGCCAGCGTCGCCGTCATCTACCCCGACCACTTCGTCTACTCCAACCACCGTTGGTGACATCAGCCCCGCGCCGATGGACGCCGCAACCGTCGACGAGTTCTTCTTTGCTGGCCCCTCCGACTTCTCCGACATGGCGTACAGCTCGTGCAGGTCCCTCGCCTACGCATGCCCGGTGCTGGCAACACGATGTGTGCCTTCATCCACGACCTGTCCCCGGGCCTGGCAAGCCTGCTCGGCGCTTCGTCAACTTCGTCTTCGTCCGTCTACGCATGCCCGGTGCTGGCAACGTCGGTGCGTGCCTTCGTCCATGATGTGTCCCCGGGCTTGGCAAACCTGCCGCGACGTGTTGTCAACAACATTTTCTTTCCGGCGCACCCTACTTCGACACCACTGCGCCCATGCTAACTCAGCGCCCCATTGCGCCCGCGGCTCCACGATGACTTCCTCGACACCGACCACCCCGACTCGACATCGACCACGACATTCTTCGCACGGCTACCTCGACCACGGCTACACCATCCTACGCTCTCGGCTACCTCGACAACGGCACAAAGGGCTATCATCCGCTTGAGCAACTCGTCGGCTTCCTCTACATTCAACGCGTCTGCGGCGCGACACCGTCCACGACACTCCCGCTACGACTGCGGGGGATGTCAGCCCGTCGGCTGCTACTTTCTCTAGTCTGACCGTCCGCGACGCTCCTGTTGTTCGCAACGCTACCGTTACGACTGCGGGAGGATGTTAGAGATATATTTGAGATACATGTATTTGGTAGTATAGGATTTGTAATCCTTCTCCTACCTTATCTCCAGGAGAGGCGTCTTGCCCTCCAAGTGTTGTACTCAATATATACTCGCCCTCGAGGCTCAATAATACATCCATCATATTCCATCAAATCCCTCTCTCTCTCCCTTCTAACACCAGAGTCGAGGACGGAGACAGGCACACAGCTAACGTGTACGCAACCCTCTACCGTTTGTAAGTGCACGGGGAAATATCAGGTGCACCGAGCCTTGTGCTGCTACCAGTGCATCAAGCTCGCATAGCATATTTTAAAGTGTTTGGAAAATTCTGAAAACAAGTTAGCACATTCATAAAATATCAATATATGTTATCACAAAATTTTAAATTAAAATTCAAACCATAGCTTGAAAAACAAAAATGACAAATTCGATAATAAATAGTACTCCCTCCGTCCCAAAATAAGTGTCATTAATCTATTACAACTTTGTACTAAAGTAGGGACGCTTATTTTGAGATGGAGGAGTACCTAACATAAGTTGGGCTTTACATTTGGCCTATTATCACGTTGACATCAAATTTATCATTTTTGTATCTCGAACAATGTTTTCAATTTTGATATGAAATTTTGTAAGAATAAACATCGACGTTGTGTTGTGCTAGATTTTTCAGATATAGGACATTCTATGGCATTCGGTGCACCGGTAACACCACAAGATTGTGTGCACTCCCTAGCTGGCATCGCCATTTCTATTCCTCCTTCCTCAAGTCTTCGAAAAAGTTGCACCCTTACAGCAAATCAAATGCATGACTTGATTGATTTTGTTCGATGGGGAACCCAAGGTCGACGAGCCCGAAGATGGTGGCCAAGAAAAAGCTGGAGACATTGTTCCGCTGCCTCTTCTGTAACAGGTCCGACAGTCGAGTGCGGCATCGACCTCAAACTTCTACGAGGAGAGCTTCTCCACCAAGGCGCACGCCCTCAGCGAGCCCATCGACGTCTACAGCAAGTGGATCGACGAGTGCGACGAGGCCAACCAAGGCGTCGCTAGTACTAACGGCGGTGCTTGCATTGATCTGTGCCTCCAGATCGATCGTCTCCGTCCATGTTTTTGCCCTTGTTCAGAGATCGATACTAGTGAAATTGGGCGTCAGAGAAAAATTTATTTTCTTGACGTCCAATCACCAATGATCCGATGTACAAACTCGGTTTGGACAGAGTTGTGTCCTCGTGTGTTGGTGCACTAGAGGCAGTTGCCCGGTTGAGTTCACTCCAACTCTATACCTTCTATAATGTGAAACCACATTGTTTTTGTAACAATCACCAAGGGAGACGATCCCACTAGAATGTATATTATTCAAAGGGCCATGAAGGCAAGTTTACAAGATTGGGCTGGCGTGTAAGGAGATGTATTGTCGCCGTCTTTAAACCTATGAAATCCATAGACTGAAATCGGAAACCAATGAGAAAAGAAAACTACACCTTTGATCATTATCTTGTGCATGTGTGCCAAAGTGCTCTCTAACGGCTTCGGTGAATATGGTAAAAGATCCACCCTACCAACGTGTTGAGATTTGTGCTTCCAGTGGCCTACTTTCTTTGTATGGATGTGTATCGCGCCGTCCACTCCCCGTATATCGATTAACATCAAATCACCAAATGTCAATTGGAGTGCAACACTAAAGTACATATGCATGGCTCAACATGAGCGTAGAGTTATCTCTCCTCTCTCTCAAAATCCATTATATTAATTTCCTCTTGATAATTTAGATGGTTCATAACTTTTATACTAAAGTTCTATTTTAAAAAAATCTTATATATTTGGAATCCTAGCGACAATAATTTTAAAACACTACCAATGTTTGGCACATTTGGAATCACTTTTTAAAAACTTTATTTCACTGGCTAAAACAACCTTTTCACTTTCATAAGATATATTTGAATGCCAAAATATGCACATCACAAAGTAATTTGAAACCAAAAAATGTGATTCAATTTAGTATATGCATACTCAACTTCAAAACATGCATCTCATATAAATAGCCAAAATTATATTTGGCAAACCAACTAGAAATATGATATAAGGATACGTTTCACTTTCACATTGCATACTTCATGTCATGGACCAAATCAAAATTTTCACTTCCAGAATACGCATTTCAATTTCAGAACGTGCATCCATTCCAATTTCAGAAAAGAAATCACTACTGCCTAAGAAAGGTGTAAGGTTCCATCCTACATCAAGTTCTCTTCCGCCCATCCTTCGTCTGCCCTCCGTGTGTATTACATCCACCCTTCCACCAGTTTTTCATCCCTCCCAATTTTCTTTGGTAGCGGTTTTTATCTAGCCGGTCAAACCAGATCAATATTTGGGAACGCAATACATCCACAGTCGGTAATCAATCTCTTCTTTGAAAATAAATATTTGCTAAAACAAATAAATTCACGTGAAGGAATCAATCACGATCGGTAATTGATACGGAGCATCCTACGGTCATCCTTATGGACCTACCTTCGTCGCCTACGACACCACATGAACCTATGACAAGAGCTCGAGCAAGGGCTATCGAAACTAAGGTGAACTCGCTCCTCTCCAAACTACCACTTCCCACATGTGAGACATGGCTACTACCTCAAGCGGAAACACTATGCGTGATCAGGTGCTTGGAGGGAAGCCATGGAGCAATTACATCCAACGGACAAGATAGCGAGGACACCAAGTACAAGGACCATGAAGAAGAGATGCCAGGAAAACCACAACCACCGGACGACCGGACCGGACCGGATGTCCGACGCCTGGACCGCAAGCCAGCCAGCCCAAGTCCCAGCCAACCAACGCTACAGCGGCTGGACGACCGACACGGAGTGGACGTCCGACAACTTCCGGCGACCGGACGACTGAGCCACTCCGGACATCCGGTGTCACGTCACAGAACGGAAATCTGAGCCCTCCGGACGACCGACGATCAGACGACCGACAGCCCACCAGACATACGGCGACCCCTGACCAGAGCAGAATCACCGGACGACCGGCGCCTTATGGACGACCGGTCCCTCGCGAGCCACCGGACGTCCAGAACCCGTCAGACGTCTGACACCTGTTTGCGCACAGTGACTAGGGCCGAGGCCCGTGTACCCCTTCGACCCCCCCTAGACTATATATACGACTCCTCCTCCACTTTTCTATGGTTAGCATTGGTTTAGCTCATATGAGAGGTAGAGCTTTGCTCATCCACTTGACACATACTCCATTGGAGACTGAGGCCTCCGCGGAGAAGATCCCAAGTGGATTCAAGACCCCGATAGGGAAGATCCCCTAGTTGATTCAAGACCTCCTCTTGGAGAAGAACTTGCTACTTGTGCCGTCCTTTGTTGTGTTTGAATCTTGTATCACTCTTTATGTTCATGGATCTAGCACATGTGTGATTGTTCTTATTGATTTGAGTGTTTCCCCTCGTGTTTTCCCTCGTGTTCTTCGTGTTCTTCGTAGGATCCCCTCCATTTTGTGAAAGATCGGCCCTAGGGTATCCACCCTATATCATTGATAACCCACAAGTAGAGGGGATCATTTGTAGCCTTTTTTGATAAATAAGAGCGCCAAACCCAACGAGGAGCTAAAGGTAGAACAAATATTCCATCAAGTTCTATCGGCCACCGATACAACACTACGCACATTTTACGTTTGCTTTACCTAAAACAAGTATGAAACTATTTTTCAACAATAAACTACGAGTACTTTGCGAGAATAAAACTACGAATAAAATGCAAGATAATAAAAGTAGATAGCTTTTGTCAACAAGAAAGTCATTTGTCCCTCCGGCAATCATTCTTGCAATTTTATATGAGGGAGAGGCATGAGCTAACATACTTTTGAAGGCAATATGCCCTAGAGGCAATAATAAAGTTGTTATTTTATATTTCCTTATATCATGATAAATGTTTATTATTCATGCAAGAATTGTATTAACCAGAAACTTGATACATGTGTGAATACATAGACAAAACATTGTGTCCCTAGTATGCCTCTACTTGACTAGCTCGTTGATCAAAAATGGTTAAGTTTCCTAGCCATGGACATGTGTTGTCATTTGATGAATGGGATCACATCATTAGGACAATGATGTGATGGAGAAGATCCATCCGTTAGCTTAGCATAATGATCGTTCAGTTTTCTTGCTACCGCTTTCTTCGTGTCAAATATATATTCCTCATGACTATGAGATTATGCAACTCCCGGACACCGGAGAAATGCCTTGTGTGCTATCAAACGTCACAACGTAACTGGGTGATTATAAAGATGCTCTACAGGTATCTCTGAAGGTGTTTGTTGGGTTGGCATAGATCAAGATTAGGATTTGTCACTTCGAGTATCGGAGAGGTATCTCTGGGTCCTCTCGGTAATGCACATCATATGAAGCCTTGTAAGCAATGTGACTAATGAGTTAGTTATGGGACAATGCAATACAGAACGAGTAAAGAGACTTGCCGGTAACGAGATTGAACTAGGTATGAAGCTACCACGATCGAATCTCAGGCAAGTAACATACGGATGACAAAGGGAATAACGTATGTTGACACTGCTGTTCGACCGATAAAGATCTTCATAGAATATGTAGGAACCAATATGAGCATCCAGGTTCCGCTATTGGTTATTGACCGAAGAGGTGTCTCGGTCATGTCTACATAGTTCTCGAACCCATAGGGCCCGCACGCTTAACGTTCGATGACGATATGTATTATATGAGTTATGTGTTTTGGTGACCGAAGGTTGTTCGGAGTCCCGGATGAGATCACAGACATGATGAGGAGTCTTGAAATGGTCGAGAGGTAAAGATTGATATATTGTAAGGTGGTATTAGGACATCGAAAGGGTTCCGGAGTGTATCGAGTGCAAACCGAAGTACCGGAGGGGTTATCGGACCCCCCCCCCCCGGTGGAAGATATGGGCCATAGGAGGGAGGCTAACCAGCCCACAAGAGGCTGGTGCGCCCCCCACAAGGGAGGATGCGGAATTGGAGTAGGGAAGGGGGCGCCACCCCCCTTTCCTTCTCCCTCTCCCTCTCCTTCCCCTTTTCCCCCTCCGGTTGAAGGAAAAAAGAGGGGGGGCTAATCCTACAAGGAGTGGAGTTCTAGTAGGACTCCCCCCTCCTTGGTGCACCCGTTGTGGCCGGCCTCCTCCCCTCCTCCTTTATATACGGGGGTGGGGGCACCCCAAAGCACATCAATTTTTTAGCCGTGTGCGGTGCCCCCCTCCACCGTTTACTCCTCCGGTCTTATTGTCATAGTGCTTAGGCGAAGCCCTGCGCGGATCACTTCACCAACACCGTCAGCACGCCGTCGTGCTGACGGAACTCATTGACTCCTTCGTGCCTCTACTAGATCAAGAGTTCGAGGGACGTCATCGAGCTGAACGTGTGCAGAACTTGGAGGTGTCGTACGTTCGGTACTTGATTGGTTGATTTGAGAAGACATTCAACTACATCAACCGCGTTAAGTTAACGCTTCCGCTTTCAGTCTACGAGGGTACGTGGACATACTCTTTCCCTCTTGTTGCTATGAATCTCCTAGATATATCTTGCGTGAGCGTAGGAAATTTATTGAAACTGCATGCTACGTTTCCCTACATTGGCATCCGAGCCAGGTCTATGCGTAGATGATATGCATGACTAGAACACAAAGAGTTGTGGGCGGTGATCGTCATACTGCTTACCACCAGCGTCTTATTTTGATTCGGTTGTATCGTTGGATGAAGCGGCCCGGACCAACCTTACATGACCGTGTTCATGAGACCGGTTCCACCGACAGACATGTAACTAGTTTTGCATAAAGGTGGCTGGCGGGTGTCTGTATCTCCAACTTTAGTTGAATCGAATTTGACTGCGGCCGGTCCTTGTGAAGGTTAAAACAGCAAAGTTGATAAATCACCGTTGTGGTTTTTGTGCCGTAGGTAAGTATGGTTCATGCTAGAAGCCCGTAGCAGCCACGTAAAACTTGCAACAAACAAAGTAGAGGACGTCTAACTTGTTTTTGCAGGTCATGTTGTGATGTGATATGGTCAAGACATGATGCTATATAAAGAGTGTTGTATGAGATGATCATGTTTTGTAAAAGTTATCGGCAACTAGCAGGAGCCATATGGTTGTCGCTTTATTGTATGAAATACAAGCGCTATGTAATTGCTTTACTTTATCACTAAGAGGTAGCGATAGTCGTAGAAGCAATGGTTGGCAAGACGACCACGACGCTATGATGGAGATCAAGGTGTCAATCTGGTGACGATGGAGATCATGACATTGCTTCTATGATGGAGATCAAAAGCACAAGATGATGATGGCCATATCATGTCACATATCTTGATTGCATGTGATGTTTATCTTTTATGCATCTTATTTTACTTAGTACGGCGGTAGCATTATAAGATGATCTCTCACTCAAATTTCAAGGTATAAGTATTCTCCCCGAGTATGCACCGTCGCGAAAGTTCTTCGTGCTGAGACACCACATGATGATTAGGTGTGATAGGATCTACGTTCAAATACAACGGGTGTAAGCCAGATTTGCACACACAGAATAGTCGGGTTAAACTTGACAAGCCTAGCGTATACAGATATGGCCTCAGAACACTGGAGACGAAAGGTCGAACGTGAATCATATAGTAGATATGATCAAGATAGTGATGTTCACAATTGAAGACTACTCCATCTCACGTGATGATCAGACATGGTTTAGTTGATTTGGATCACGTATCATTTATATGACTAGAGGTATGTCTATCTAAGTGGGAGTTCTTAAGTAATATGATTAATTGAACTTAATTTATCATGAACTTAGTCCTGATAGTATTTGCAAATTATGTTGTAGATCAATAGCTCGCGTTGTAGCTTCCCTATTTTTTTGATATGTTCCTAGAGAAAAGTAAGTTGAAATATGATAGTAGCAATGATGCGGACTGGGTCCGTGATCTGAGGTTTATCCTCATTGCTGCACAGAAGAATTATGTCCTTGATGCACTGCTAGGTGACAGACCTTTTGAGGAGCTGATGTAGACATTATGAACGTTTGACAAGCTCGGTATGATGACTACTTGATAGTTTGGTGCATCATGCTTTACGGCTTAGAACTGGGAGTTCAAAAACATTTTGAACGCCACGGAGCATATGAGATGTTCCCAGAGCTGAAATTGGTATTTCAGGCTCATGCCCATGTCGAGAGGTATGAGACCTCTGACAACTACTTCGTCTACAAGATGGAGGAGAATAGCTCAACGAGTGAGAATGTGCTCAGAATGTCTGAGTACTACAATCGCTTGAATCAAGTGGGAGTTAATATTCCAGATAAGATAGTGATTGACAGAGTTCTCTAGCCACTATCACCAAGTTACTGGAACTTCATGATGAACTATAATATGCAAGGGATGATGAAATGGATTCCCGAGCTCTTCGTGATGCTGAAATCGACGAAGGTAGAAATCAAGAAAGAGCATCAAGTGTTGATGATTGACAAGACCACTAGTTTTAAGAAAAGGGAAAAGGGAAAGAAGCAAAACTTCAAAAGAATGGCAAGCAAGTTGTCACTCCTGGGAAGAAACCCAAAGCTGGACCTAAGCCTGAAGCTAAGTGCTTCAACTGCAAAGGAAATGGTCACTGGAAGCGAAACTACCCCAAATATTTGGCGAATAAGAAGGATGGAAAAGTGAACAAATGGTATATTTGATATACACACATTGATGTGTACCTTACTAGTGCTCATAGTAACCCCTTGGTATTTGATACTTGTTCGGTTGCTAAAGATTAGTAACTCGAAACAGGAGTTACAAACTAAATAGAGACTGGTTGTGGGTGAAGTGACGATGTGTGTTGGAAGTGGTTCCAAGATTGATATGATCATCATCACACACTCCCTATACTTTCGGTATTAGTGTTGAACCTAAATAAATGTTGTTTGGTGTTTTCCTTGAGCATGAATATGATTAGATCATGTTTATTGCAATACGGTTATTCATTTAAGACAGAGAATAATTGTTATTTTGTTTACATGAATAAAACCTTCTATGGTTATACACCCAATGTTAATGGTTTATTGAATCTTGATCGTAGTAATACACATATTCATAATATTGATGCCAAAAAGATGAAAAGTTGATAATGATAGTGCAACATATCGGTGGCACTGCCGTTTAGGTCATATCAATGTAAAGCGCATGAAGAAACTCCATGCAGATGGACTCTTGGAATCACTTGATTATGAATCATTTGATATTTGCGAACCGTGCCTTATGGGCAAGATATCTAAAACTCCGTTCTTCGGAACAATGGAATGAGCTAATAACTTATTGGAAATAATACATACCGATGTATGCGGTCAAATGAGTGTTGATGCTCGTGGCGGGTATCGTTATTTTTTGACCTTCACAGATGATTTAAGCAGATATGGGTATATCTACTTAATGAAACACAAGTCTGAAATGTTTGAAAAGTTCAAAGAATTTCAGAGTGAAGTGGAGAATCATCGTAACAAGGAAATAAAGTTTCTATGATCTGATTGTGGAGGAGAATTCTTGAGTTACGAGTTTGGCCTTCATTTAAAATAATATGGAATTGTTGGGTTTCGTAGTAATTTCAAAAATTTTCCTACGCGCACACAGGATCATGTGATGCATAGCAACGAGAGGAGAGTGTTGTCTACGTACCCAACGCAGACCGACTGCGGAAGCAATGACACGACGTAGAGGAAGTAGTCGTACGTCTTCACGATCCAACCGATCAAGCACCGAAACTACGGCACCTCCGAGTTCGAGCACACGTTCAGCTCGATGACGATCCCCGGACTCCGATCCAGCAAAGTGTCGGGGAAGAGTTTCGTCAGCACGACGGCGTGGTGACGATCTTGATGAACTACAGCAGCAGGGCTTCGCCTAAACTCCGCTACAGTATTATCGAGGAATATGGTGGCAGGGGGCACCGCACACGGCTAAGGAATCGATCACGTGGATCAACTTGTGTCAACTTGTGTGTTTAGAGGTGCCCCTGCCTCCGT
>NC_041393.1:33191396-33201688 GCF_002162155.2 Triticum dicoccoides
ACCCAAAGTGTTCCTCCGGTAAACGGGAGTTGCATAATCTCATAGTCGTAGGAACATGTATAAGTCATGAAGAAAGCAATAGCAACATACTAAACGATCAGGTGCTAAGCTAATGGAATGGGTCATGTCAATCAGATCATTCTACTAATGATGTGACCTCGTTAATCAAATAACAACTCATTGTTCATGGTTAGGAAACATAACCATCTTTGATTAACGAGCTAGTCAAGTAAAGGCATACTAGTGACACTCTGTTTGTCTATGTATTCACACATGTATTATGTTTCCGGAAAATACAATTCTAGCATGAATAATAAACATTTATCATGATTATAAGGAAATAAATAATAACTTTATTATTGCCTCTAGGGCATATTTCCTTCAGGAATAGTTTCGCAACTCACGCCACCTGGAACACCACAGCGTAATGGTGTGCCCGAACGTCGTAACCGCACTTTATTGGATATGGTGCGATCTATGATGTCTCTTACTAATTTACCACTATCGTTTTTCGGTTATGCATTAGAGACAGCTGCATTCACTTTAAACAGGGCACCATCAAAGTGCGTTGAGATGACACCATATGAACTGTGGTTTGGTAGCAAACCTAAGCTGTCGTTTCTTAAAGTTTGGGGATGTGATGCTTATGTCAAAAGGCTTCGGCCCAATAAGCTCGGCCCAAGATTTTTGTTGCTAAGAACGGGACCTTTCTAGAGAAGGAGTTTCTCTCGAAAGAAGTGAGTGGAAGGAAAGTTGAACTTGATGAGGTAATTGTACCTGCTCTCAATTTGGAAAGTAGCTCATCCGAGAAATCTGTTCCCGTGATGCCTACACCAACTGGAGAAGAAGCTAATGATAAAGATCATGAAACTACAGATCAAGTTGCTACAGAACCTCGTAGGTCTGGCAGAGCACGATCAGCACCATAGTGGTACGGTAATCTTGTCCTGGAGGTCATGTTACTTGACCATGACGAACCTACGAACTATGAAGAAGCTATGATGAGCCCAGATTTCGATAAATGGCTTGAGGCCATGAAATCTGAGATAGGATCCATGTATGAGAACAAAGTGTGGACTTTTGTTGACTTGCTCGATCATCAGCAAGCCTTAGAAAATAAATGGATCTTCAAGAGGAAGAAGGGCTATGATGGTAGTATTACTATCTACAAATCTCGAATTATCGCAAAAGATTTTTGACAAGTTCAAGGGGTTGACTACGATAAGACTTTCTCAACCGTAACGATGCTTAAGTCCATCCGAATCATGTTAGCAATTGCCTCATTTTATGAAATATGGCAAATGGATGTCAAAACTGCATTAATTAATGGATTTCTTAAAGAAGAGTTGTATATGATACAACCAGAAGGTTTTGTCGATCCTAAAAGTGCTAACAAAGTGTGCGAGCTCCAGCGATCCATCTGTGGACTGGTGCAAGCATCTCGGAGTTGGAATATACGCTTGGATGAGTTGATCAAAGCATATAATTTTATACAGACTTGTGGTGAATTCTGTATTTACAAGAAAGTGAGTGGGAGCACTACAACTTTTCTGATAAGTATATGTGAATGACATACTGTTGATCAAAAATGATGTAGAATTTTCTAGAAAGCATGAAGGAAAGTTTGAAAGGAGTTTTTCAAAGAAAGACTTCGATAAAGCTGCTTACATATTCGGCATCAAGATCTATAGAGATAGATCAAGACGCTTGATAAGATTTTCCAATGAGTACATACCTTGACAAGATTTTGAAAGAGTTCAAAATGGATCAGTCAAAGAAGGAGTTCTTGCATGTATTACAAGGTGTAAAATTAAGTAAGACTCAAAACCCAACCACCGCAGAAGATAAAAAGAGAATGAAAGTCATTCCCTATGCCTCGGTCATAGGCTCTATAAAGTATGCCATGTTATGTACCAGACAGTTGTGTGCCTTGCTATGAGTTTAGCAAGGAGGTACGATAGTGATCCAGGAGTGGATCACTGAATAGTGGTCAAAGTTATCCTTAGTTACCTAAGAGGACTAAGGAATTATTTCTCGGTTATGGAGGTGATAAAGAGTTCATCGTAAAGAGTTACATCGATGCAAGCTTTTACACCGATCCAGACGACTCTGAGTCTCAATCTGGATACATATTGAAAGTGGGAGCAATTAGCTAGAGTAGCTCCATGCAGAGCATTGTAGAAATAGAAAATTTGCAAAAATACATACGGATCTGAATGTGGCAGACCCATTGACTAAACTTATCTCATAAGCAAAACATGATCACACCTTAGTACTCTTTGGGTGTTAATCACATGGTGATGTAAACTAGATTTTTGACTCTAGTAAACCCTTTCGGTGTTTGTCACATGGCAATGTGAACTATGGGTGTTAATCACATAACGAGGTGATTTATCGGTGTTAAATCACATGGCAATGTGAACTAGATTATTGACTCTAGTGCAAGTGGGAGACTGAAGGAAATATTCCCTAGAGGCAATAATAAAGTTGTTATTTTATATATCCTTATATCATGATAAATGTTTATTATTCATGCTAAAATTGTATTAACCCGAAACTTGATACATGTGTGAATAAATAGACAAAACACTGTGTCCCTAGTATGCCTCTACTTGACTAGCTCGTTGATCAAAGATGGTTATGTTTCCTAGCCATGGACATGTGTTGTCATTGATGAATGGGATCACATCATTAGGAGAATGATGTGATGGACAAGACCCATATGTTAGCTTAGCATAATGATCGTTCAGTTTTATTGCTACTGCTTTCTTCATGTCAAACATATATTCCTCCGACTATGAGATTATGCAACTCCTGGACACTGGAGGAATGCCTTTTGTGCTATCAAACTTCACAACGTAACTGGGTGATTATAAAGATGCTCTATAGGTATCTCCGAAGGTGTTTGTTGGGTTGGCATAGATCGAGATTAGGATTTGTCACTCCGAGTATTGGAGAGGTATCTTTGGGCCCTCTCAGTAATGCACATCATATGAAGCCTTGCAAACAATGTGACTAATGAGTTAGTTACATGATGATGCATTACGGAACGAGTAAAGAGACTTGCCGGTAACGAGATTGAACTAGGTATGAAGATACCGACGATCGAATCTCGGGCAAGTAACATACTGATGACAAAGGGAATAACGTATGTTGACATTGCGGTTCGACCGATAAAGATCTTCGTAGAATATGTGGGAACTGATACGTCTCCAACGTATCTATAATTTTTTATTGTTCCATGCTATTATATTACCCCTTTTGGATGCTAATGGGCTTTATTTTACACATTTATATCATTTTTGGGACTAACCTACTAACCGGAGGCCCAGCCCGTATTGCTATTTTTTTGCCTATTTCAGTATTTCGAAGAAAAGGAATATCAAACGGAGTCCAAACGGAATGAAACCTTTGGGAGCGTGATTTTTGGAATGAACATGATCTAGAGGACTTGGAGTGCAAGTCAAGAAGAAGCCGAGGCTCCCATGAGATAGGAGGGTGTGCGCCCCCTGTAGGGTGCGCCCCCTGTCTCGTGGGCCCCTCGGGCGTCCACCGACGTACTTCCTCCTCCTATATAAGCCTACATACCCCAAAAACATCGAGGAGGCACCCGAAACACAATTTCCACCACCGTAACCTTCTGTATCCGCGAGATCCCATCTTGGATCCTTCGCCGGCACTCTGCCGGAGGGGGAATCGACCATGGAGGGCTTCTACATCAACATCCTTGCCTCTCCGATGAGTTGTGAGTAGTTTACCATGGACCTACGGGTCCATATTTATTAGCTAGATGGCTTCTTCTCTCTTTTTGGATCTCAATACAATGTTCTCCCCCTCTCTTGTGGAGATCTATTCGATGTAAACTCTTTTTACGGTGTGTTTGTCGAGATCCGATGAATTGTGGGTTTATGATCAAGTTTATCTATGAATAATATTTGAATCTTCTCTGAATTCTTTTATGTATGATTGAGTTATCTTTGCAAGTATCTTCGAATTATCAGTTTGGTTTGGGCTACTAGATTGATCTTTCTTACCATGGGAGAAGTGTTTAGCTTTGGGTTCAATCTTGCGGTGTCCTTACCCAGTGACAGAAAGGGTTGGAAGGCACGTATTGTATTGTTGCCATCGAGGATAACAAGATGGGGTTTATATCAATATTGCTTGAGTTTATCCCTCTACATCATGTCATCTTGCTTAATGCGTTACTCTTTTCTTATGAACTTAATACTCTAGATGTAGGCAGGAGTCAGTCGATGTGTGGAGTAATAGTAGTAGATGCAGGCAGGTCTACTTGTTATGGACGTGATGCCTATATACATGATCATGCTTAGATAATCTCATAATTATTCGCTTTTCTATCAATTGCTCGACAGTAATTTGTTCACCCACCGTAATACCTATGCTATCTTGAGAGAAGCCTCTAGTGAAACCTATGGCCCCCAGGTCTATCTCTTATCATATTTGCTTCCAATCTACTTTTATTTGCATCTTTACTTTTTTGCATCTATATTATAAAATACCAAAAATATATTTATCTTATCTTACTATCTTTATTAGATCTCACTTTTGCAAGTGGCCGTGAAGGGATTCACAACCCCTTGATCATGTTGGTTGCGAGTTCTCGGTTTGTTTGTGTAGGTGCGTGGGACTTTTGAGGAGCCTCCTACTGGATTGATACCTTGGTTCTCAAAAACTGAGGGAAATACTTACGCTACTATTGCTGCATCACCCTCTCCTCTTCGAGGAAAACCAACGGAAGCTCAAGACGTAGCAAGAAGGATTTCTGGCACTATTGACGGGGAGGTCTTTGCTCAAGTCAAGACATACCAAGTACTCATCACAAACTCATCTCCCTCGCATTTAGATTATTTGCCATTTGCCTCTCGTTTTCCTCTCCCCCACTTCACCCTTGTCGTTTTATTCACCCTCTCTTTCCCAATCTCCTCCTCTCTTTTCCGCTTGCCTTTTTCTGTTTGCTTGTGTGTTGGATTACTTGTTGCCATGGCACAAGATAATACCAAATTGTGTGATTTCTTGAATACCAATAATAATGATTTCCTTAGTACATCGATTGCTCCTCTTAATGATGTTGACTCTTGTGAAATAAATGCTGCTTTGCTGAATCTTGTTATGAAAGATCAATTCGCCGGCCTTCCTAGTGAAGATGCCGCTACTCATCTAAACAACTTTGTTTATTTGTGTGATATGCAAAAGAAGAAAGATACGCATAACAATATTGTCAAATTGAAGTTATTTCCGTTTTCACTTAGAGATCGTGCTAAAGTTTGGTTTTCGTCTTTGCCTAAAAATAGTATTGATTCTTGGAACAAGTGCAAAGATGCTTTTATCTCTAAGTATTTTCCTCCCACTAAGATCATCACTCTTAGGAACGATATTATGAATTTTAAACAACTTGATCATGAGCATGTTGCCCAATCTTGGGAAATAATGAAATTGATGCTTCGCAATTGCCCTACTCATGGTTTGAATTTATGGATGATCATACAAAACATTTATGCCGGTTTGAACTTTGCTTCTAGAAATCTCTTAGATACAGCCGCGGGAGGCACGTTTATGGAAATAACGTTGGGTGATGCTACAAAACTTCTTGATAATATTATGGCTAATTATTCTCAATGGCACACCGAAAGATCTTCTAGTAAAAAAGTGCATGCTATCACTACTAGGGAAAAGGCTAGCAGCAGCACGGGTTTTAGGTGTTTCAGTAGCGCGGGTAGCAGCGCTACTAATAAGGCGCTACAGCTAACACATAGCAGTAGCGCGTGCTCACCGGCGCTACTGCTACACAAGTGTAGCAGCAGCGCGGTTAGCGGAAGCTCGCTACTGCTAGTAGCTCTAGCGCGCTTTTCCTGGACGCGCTACTGCTATAGTGGCGCTGCTGCTAACTTTTATACACTCGCTACTGCTAATTTAAGTAGTTTTTTGTTTTTTCGGCATATTTGTTTTGTATTTGAACAGGCTTTATAGAAGAATCTTTAGCACATAGAAATGTCATCATGATACACATACAAATGCCTGCGAGACCACAAATGTAATCATAGCATATACATACAAATAGTCTCATCATAATCATCATCCAACACAAAGTGGTATCTTGTCATCATCTCGAAAATAGCGATACATGCAAGTCTCGAATACTTGCAACTACAACAACGTCATCCATCTAAACAAAGGTATACGCAAGAAGAGCTATCACTATGAGTGAGAGCGGAACTATGCAGTACATGAGGTGGCGGTTACGAGTCCTCTCTCGCGCTAGCGTGAACCTCAAGTAACTAGCTTCTCCTTCTTGTCTGCTTTTGAAGCCTTTATGGCTGGCGCCCGTGAACCCATTCACTTGCGCCTGACACTCATGCCACTCGTTGTACACCCCCGGAACCTTCCCTTTGTACACGACATAGCAATTCCATCTCGCCATCAAGAAGCTAGGTACCTGTTAGAGGATGTACAATCATATATATGCAACAAAATATACTAGAGCAACACCAAAAAATAAAGGGTTAGCAACTAGATGCAACATACAGTACGCAAATTGATTAACTAGAGGTACGCAGGTCATCGTACGCAAACTAACAAAGTAGCGTTACGCAAGTTCGGCAGGGATCATGGACATCACAAAGTTTCATCTCTACAAAAAGTATACAAGTTCAACCGACACATATCATCATCATCGGCATCATAAATCACTAGAAGTTCCATCCTTCCATATCAACGAGGATGAACCCTAGCTTCTTGAACGGCGTGAGGTCTAGACGTTGCATGCCTATGCGAGTTCGGACGTCAGCTCACGATATAGGGCCGTGGTGGAACATCCCCTTCTCATCGACGACTTCTTTCATGATGATCGTTGCAATGTCGCTTTGGATCCGCCACACAGATTTGCGAGACTTCTTCACTCTTCATGACGGAGCTCATATGTAGCGCAAAAAGGCGGACGATTGTAAAATCGAGCCACCTTGTTAGAAACGTCTCAAAGATATGGTCAAACCGCAGGAAGAACACCTCCGCAGGCCGTGTCTCGATGTAGCACTTCCCCTCAGGCACACGAGCCACGTATGTCGGATATCCTGGATCCGTTGAGGCTAGTAGGCTTTTCTCAGTCGAAAGAACATGGTCGTGCAGTCTCCTGAGATCACCTGATAGTGCCTCCAGCGGTTTCGGCGGTAGCATCGGCTCGCCCGTGAGATGGAACATGACCGCACCTTTCACAGGTACACGCTCTTCAGAATGCATCGTCTGGCTGCTATGTGCTCTGGCTTGTTTGGAGGAAGTTATCTTTCCCGATCTCTTCCTCTCCTTTTTCTTGGGCACACCTTCCAGACCCTTCCTTAACCCCTGCCCCAGTGTTCCCGATCTAAGTACTGTACGACCCTCGTGCCCGTCTAGTTGAGCCTGTGTTGAGGCGACATCTTCAGGCGTGTCCTGTGAGGATTTCATGAAGAGAGACTTTTTGCAATCCCTTCTACGACCCTGCCCGTGCATATCATCCATATCCTCATTAGCAAGATGATAGCCCGATTCATCATATGGTTGACTCATCATATCTATGTCACAGTCATACGCGTTTGTATTGATGTAATCCATAGGGTCGACCTCCTTATCATCATCCATTCTTTGTTCTACAGGAGAAATTACATCAGCCAGTACTATTGCACCCCCTTCATCATGTCGTCCGCCGCTCTCACACGGCACTACAGGAGCTGGTAATTGTGTAGGCGGGGTGGTGGTCTCCGCACATGCTTGTCGATGTGTGGTTATTGGTGTGCTCTCGTCCGGCTCCAGACGAATAAGATTCTTCGGCCATAGCAGCACCCAACCCTTGCAGCTTCCAATCCACAGCGGGATCTCGTCGTCCGCTCCCACATGCTGTACTGGAGGAGGCAAATCCTCATGCCCTGATTTCACACTGGTCAAGCTAACCCTGAAGTGCCCAGCGGGGATCGGCTGGTTGTGGAACGTGGGTTGCGAGGGGCCCATTATCATTCCCTTTCCCACGTCACCTTCTCGCCTTTGATCAAGTAGACTATGGTGCACGGGGTTTCTTTCTCCTGCAAACACATATGTATGTGGCGTAAAACAACCGAAAGGCAACAAAAATGGAATATTATATATATATATATATATATATATATATATATATATATATATATATCTTGGTGCGACATGTAATTACCGTGATGGCGTCGAGCTCGGCCAAAGACGAAGGTCCACCTAGCACGCCTGAGACTGAGGACGGGCTGCTATGAGCGGGAGCGGCTACGAGAGGAGGCCCGGTTGCGTGAGCAAGTGATGGTGCGATGGTGTTGTTGTTCATGGAGTTGCTCCCGACAAAACTGGGCAACGAGAAATCATGTACCATCTTGTCTGGATTTTCCTTCGTCTAGTTGATGATAACTGGAACCAAGTTAGTAGCAAAATCATTTCTGCAGGTAGTTACAGCTGCATTGACTGCCTGCTGTAGCAACTCATATTTGTCCTCGGCTGCTTTTTTCGCGTCCTCAGCTGCTTTTTTCTCGACCGCAAGCTTCACCTTCGCATCGATGTCCGCCTGACTAAACTTATTTTTCTGCTTCTTGGCCTCCAGGCCCTCGCCGTAAAACACCTTCCACGTGGCGCCGTCTCTAGCACCGTGCACACGACCATATTGCGGTCGCTGGCCCAAAGGGAGTCCCTTAAGTTTGTTCAAGGCCTGGTTGAGAGGGGCGTCCCACTTGGGCCTCATCGGAGAAGTAGGGCTTTCGGCTGCAAGCCGGTGTTGCTTCTCCAGTAGTCTAATCAATTTCCTCGTGATCTTGTCCATGTAAAAAACCTTTTTCTCCTTGTCCCACTTGTAGCGAGCCCTAATAAAGTCACGCTCCAAGGGGTTGGTGAACTTCGCAAAGGGGTCTGGGAGACCCGCGGCTTCACGTTCCGCGTCCTCCTTATCCCATATGGGCCTTTTACCGAGGTAGCCACGGCTTCCGAGGCGATGCTTCCTCGTGTTCCTTTGCTGAAGGCTCTTGAATTTCGCAGCCTTAGCCTTGGCTACCTCGGTAGCGCAAGTGTCCTTGAACTTTTCGAACTCCTCTTCTGTAAGTGTCGGATTTTCCTCCAGAATCTTGGACAAGGGTTCATTAGCCTCAATGGCTCGTTTCACCCTCCCTTTCCAGGAGGCCCAATCATTGTTGAACATGCCCATGGCGTGATTGTTAATCTTTTTCATCTTCGGATCATCCCACGATTGTTCTATGTTATCATCCCAGTCGAGGAACTTGAATCTCTTGTGCAACTTCGTTAGGAGCAACTGCGTCAAATGTTCTTTACTCCTTAATTCATCGTCGTTGATGCTCGCGCATTCCCGTAGGATGCATCCTACTTGGTTCCCATAGCACTCGCGAGATTCTTCTGGCTCTAACGGCTCAAACTTGCCAAGTGTCATCTTTGTGATCACAAGTCGTCCAATCCCTAGTTTGTTAAGTTTTCGTATCCTCTGCTTCTTATGCTTCCTCTTTTCGGTAGCGGCATCGGGGCCGGTACCTTCCCCGTTGGTATCTTCCCCGCCGGTACCTTCCCCACCGGTCTCGGTGCCGGCGCCGTCGGTGTCGATGTCGGCGTCAGTACCATCATCAAGGCCGACCTGCAAACCTTGCTTAGCAGTCAAATAGTCGAGGTACTCTTGTTCACCCTCACAATCCATCTCGTGTGCATCTTGGTCAGAAGGCCTAGTTTCTTCGTTGTTCGACATGTTTCCTATGATTAAGTGTCCTCATTTATTTCTAAAAGTATGAATAAATGAGAAATGAAGAAATCTATGTGCCAGCACTCGATATGCCAACTATGTAGCACAAATCATGCCTTTATTCACGGGAAATTTTGGCATGACCTTTGCTAAAAAATGGACATATCGAGCACCTGAAATTTACCGGAACGGAAATGAATCAACATTCCGGCGTAACATAGGCCACTCGGATCATTTTCCAAACATGACATATCCACATATCACATGTCTAGTTCAAATTTGCATATAAATTCAGCTAATTTTGAAACCTAGCTAAATTCATAACTAAATAGATAACCTAATTAACATACTGCCCTAACTAAAACCTAAGTAAATTAACCGAAGAACCCTAGCAGAGAGAGAGAGAGTGGGAGGGGAGGTTTACAGAGGGTGCAGGGGCGAGGAGGCAGGCCCGACGACGGCCGAGGTTGGAAGGGGAGGAAGCAGAGGAGGGAGGCGAGGGCCGACGGGTCGGGGGCGAGCGCACCGTGTTCGGGGGCGAGCGCCGGCGCCG
>NC_041393.1:33202198-33211602 GCF_002162155.2 Triticum dicoccoides
TTCCTTTTTCTTTTCCTTTATTTTCTCCCACTTTTATTTCCAGAGAGCAGTGAACGAAGGGAGGGCGATATATATTGCATCATCTGACGGTTAAATATGTATGCAAAATAGGAACATATATATTACATCATTGGACCCATGCATAATAATGGCTAAGTGTGTATACAAAATAGGAACATATATATATATATATATATATATATATATATATATATATATATATATATATATATATATATATATATATATATATATATATATAACATCATTTGACCGATAACATACGGTTCCTCAGCGCTGACGTTTTCGTTTTTGAGTCAGCTTCTTTCCCTTCTTGTTCGTCGAAGAATAATTGAGCCCCTCATTGTGACTTTGCCTTTTCCATGGAGTATGATTTTTCCTAGGTAATGTAGTATTGATTCTTCTTTTGACGTATACTTCATCATCATCGTCATCTTCCCTCATTGGGTTGCCGTACTGATCATAGTCTTCCTCGTTGGTGACTCCATCCATTCCAATGATGTTCCTTTTGCCTCTCCTCAAGATAACACGACTGGGATTGCATGGGTCGGTTATGAAGAAGCATTGTATCACGTGTTTAGCGTGTACCCATGGCTCGTTTTTTGCGATAGCGTTCACGGTAGCGTTCTTGGCGTCGGGTATACTCATGGTAGTGAAAATCCGGTTTTCTCTTTCGACATTCTTTGCCCATCTGACACAGAACATCGCCGTGTTGTGCAGTCCAGAGTAATCAAGCTCCCAGATCTCCTCGACCCTTCCATAAAATCGTTCAGTTGCAACATTGTCGCTGCCGGTCATGCATTCCATCGTCACCCCTGAGTTCTGATCATCATTGTCCATATCTTTGGCCTCCGTGTAGAACGTGTATCCGTTGATATCATATGCCTGATAGGTTACGAGGTTGGGCGAGGGGCGACGTGCTAAGGCGTATATGAGCAATCCGTCCTTAGAGCCCTCCTCCGGGGGATTAGCAATAATATGCTCTTTGAACCAATGCAGGAAAGTGGAGTTGTGCTCTCTAGTAACTTCGGCGTTCGTCCTGCATACCCCCCGGTCACGATACTTCTTTGTGATAATTTCTTTGTGCAGTGCCACGAAAGGATCTACCTCGTCTAGGTGTTGTAGCACTACCAAGTTTGCTCTGTCAAAGTTGCTGCGTCGATCTGAGTATGCCACGTGCAGTTCCCTGCGATCGTTGCAGTGACCATCTCCTTCGAGCCTCCCATCGTGCTTGTTAACGGGCAAATCAATGCTAACACCAGGCTGCTGGTCTGCGCCATATAGAAAATTCTCACAGAAAGAGATGCACTCTTTTGTCAAAATAGCCCTGGACGATGCTTCCATCCGGACGGGACATGTTACGAACGAATCCTTTGATGATCCCATTCATCCTCTCAAACGGCATCATGTTGTGCAGGAATGGCGGCCCGAGGTCTATTATGTCATCCACAATATGGAGACACAGATGCACCATCACGTCAAAGAACGCGGGTGGGAAGTACATCTCAAGCTCATTCAGTATCACAACGATCTCTTCCTGTAGCCTTCGGAGCTGCTTCACACTGATCGACTTTCGAGAGATGATGTCAAGAAGTTGCAGAGACCAATAAGTGTGTCACGGACGTGCTTGTCCATTATCCCTCTAAGGGCAACAGGTAGTATCTGCGTCATCATCACATGATAGTCATGAGACTTCATCCCGCTAAACCTTTTCTTGTCCATGTCTAGATATCTGCTTATCTTGCCACAGTAACCGGAACTAACTTTGACTCCGGTAAGGCACTTAAAGAAGGCATTGATCTCAGCCTGACTTAAGGTGAAGCAAGAAGGGGGGCAATAATCCTCTTTCTTTATTTTCTTGCCCTTCTTCTCATGTGCCTCTATCTCTGTCTCTGTCTCGTCTGACATTTTACGGGGCGGCATGTGCAGATCTTCCCTGATTTTCAAATCTTGCAAGTCTTTTCTTGCCTTCGGCCCATCCTTGGTCTTATCCGGCATGTTCATCAGTGTAGCGAGCAAGCTCTCAAGGACATTCTTACAGATATGCATTTGATCAAGGCAATGAGCTGTATCGAGTTTGTGCCAGTACACCAAGTCCCAGAACACAGACCTCGTCTTCCATACCTTTAGCAGCGGGTCCGGCGCCTTTCTCATCGTCTTTCCCGGTGTTGGGCACTCCTTCCAGTTTTTCAACAGCTCATCGATTTCGGCACCGCTCCGCTTACTTGGAGGTCCTCGATGCTCAGTGTGACCATATCTCCACGGTTTCTCCATGGGTCGTCCTGTTCAAGCCATCTTCGATGCCCCATGTACATGATTTTCCCAGACCCGCCATCTTTCCTTGACGTTAGCTGCTGAGACGTCGTATCATCCATGCACCGCGTGCATCCGCAATATCCATAGCACACCTGGCCTGCCACATATCCATAACCGAGATAGTCCTGCACTGTCGTGATCAGCGCGGCTCTCATGTTGAAATACTCGCCTTTGCTGGCATCCCATGTCTTGGCCGGTGTTTTCCATAATGTGTCTAACTCCTCTTGAAGTAGCCCCAGATACAAATTAATATTATTTCCTGGTTGTTTTGGCCCTTGAATAAGCATGCTCATGTGAATGTACTTCGATTTCATGCACAACCAGGGGGGAGGTTGTACATCCATACAAACACGGGCCATGTGCTATGGTTGGTGTTTTGGTTGCCAAACGGATTCATGTCATCGGTACACGCGCCGAGCACGATGTTCCTTGCATCACATTCAAAATACCGATAGAAGCTGTTCAACGCTCTCCACTGGCTTCCATCCTTCACGTGTTTCAGCTTCGGATCATCTCCATCGTCGGGCTTCTTCCTCTCCATGTGCCAGCGCATTAGCTTTGCTTCCTTGGGATCTACAAAATACCTCTAGAGACGGGGAGTGATCAGTAAGTACCATACAACTTTCTGGGGACATTTCTTCCCGGCCTTCTTGTATCGAGAAGCATTGCACACCGGACAACTTATTTTTTCCGCGTGCTCCTTCTGATAAATTATGCAATCGTTTATGCATGCATGGTATCTAACGTGTGGCAGATCAAGAGGGCACATGATCTTCTTGGCCTCATCAACACTAGTAGGACATAGATTACCCGCGGGAAGAACATCCTTTAGGTACTTGAGATGCTCATCGAGGCTAGTGTCGGTCCATTTGTTTTTAGCCTTCGTCTTCAGGAGTTGGAGCATGAAACTCAAGCGGGTCACCTCAGGATTGCAACCATCATACAATGGAGTGTTCGAGTCTACCACCAGTTGCTCCAGCTTAGCCTCCTCTCTAGAAGCAGCTCTCTCAGTACTCGTCTCCTTGCGAAGCAATGCTTGAACATGAGGGTCCCGCACGATTGAACTTAGTACCGATGATCTCTGCTGCATGGAGTCCATGTCATTCTCTCCGCCGCCATGTCTGGCCCCTTCTCCTCCGCCATGTCCGGCCCCTTCTCCGCCGCCATGTCCGACCTCTTCCCCGCCACCATTATCGATCATCTCTTCGTCTTGCCCCGTGTCATCATTGCCTGCCCCGTCGGCATCCTCAACATCATCATCCTCATCTTCAGTTATCCACCGAGTATAGCCATCCATGAAACCAGTCATGAGCAGGTGCGCTTCGACACAACCATCGTTATAGGGGTCGAGCCAAACTAATCCTCTGCATTTTCGACACAGACATAAAACCTCTGTCCGGTTATTTTCTTTCATGTCCTGCACCGCCGACCGCAACCACCTGTCCACCATCGTTCCACTGACCATCGTCAACTCTGCACGGTAATAATAAACAAATTGATTATAAAAATGCGTGTATGCATCAAAGTCATAAAAAAATTCGGCATGACCTTCCCTAAAAATAGGACATATATGGATCTAGAGTTTGCCCGGAATTCGCCAAAACGGAAATAAATCGACATTTCGGCAAAACATAGGCAACTCAAAAGCACAATTTGGCGTCAACTCATGCCACACACACAATTTCCACAAACATATCACACACACATAAACATATTTCCATTTTGCAAAAGCATGAAATTTTCATCACCTATCTCGAGATCGAGCACACGGTGGAGATGATGTTGTAGGGAGATCAAAAGTGCACAAAGCTCTTCTTGACAAACATAGATCTAGTTAGGGGGCAAATAGGTCACTTAACTAAATCCTACATCTACCTAGCTACCTAATTTGGGAGGCGACAACTTCAACTAGTGGAGGGGAAGGAAAAAGAGAAAGGAGATGCATTAATGGAGGTGGTGTAGTTAGGTAGGAGTAATGAAGAGAGAGAAAGGTAGATAGAAGAGAGAGAGAGTAATGGGGGAGAAGTATTGAGGAAGAAGAAGAGTGAGATTGGGAGCATGTGGGAGGTAGGGGAAAGAGAAGAGAGGAGGGGGGGAGGGGGGACGGTGGGGAAAAGGTGGTGGGTTGGTGCGGATTAGCAGTAGCGCGGGACAGAAAATGCGCTGCTGATAAGGAAGTAGCAGCAGCGTGCTTTCGTCAGAAGCGCTACTGCTAACCGGGACAAAAGGTGTGTCCAATTTGAAAATTAGCAGCAGCGACCTCAGAAAAACCGCGCTACTACTACAGCTTTAGCAGTAGCGCGGGTAGCGATACCGCACTGCTACTAAATGGAGGTGAGGGGGCACTGTCGGTCGATATTTGTAGCAGCGCGTGTTACACAGAGCGCGCTACTGCTAAACACTTGTCAGTAGCGTGTTTTCCACACCCGCGCTACTGCTAATTAGCAGCAGCGCTCCATTTTGAGCCGCGCTGCTGCTAAGATTCTGTGTATAGGGTTTTCCCTAGTAGTGTATAGAAGACATCAATGTTTTGAGTGGAAAGATGGATGAACTTACGAAATTGTTTTCTACTAAAAACACTCCTTTTGATCCCAATGATATGCCTTTGTCTTCCTTGATTGAGAATAATAATGAATCTATGGATGTGAATTTTGTTGGTAGGAATAGTTTTGGAAACAATGCTTATAGAGGAAACTTTAATGCTAGACCGTTCCCTAGTAATTCCTCTAATAATTACGGAAATTCCTACAATAATTCTTATGGTAATTTCAATAAGTTGCCCTCTGATTTTGAGAATAGTGTGAAAGAAGTTATGATTTCTCAAAAGAATTTTAATGCTTTGCTTGAAGAAAAATTGCTCAAAGTTGACGATTTGGCTAGGAATGTTGATAGACTTTCGCTTGATGTTGATTCTCTTAAACTTAGATCTTATCCTCCTAAGCATGATATCAATGAGTCTCTCAAAGTAATGAGAATTTCCATTGATGAGTGTAAGGAAAGAACAGCTAGATTGCGTGCTAAAAAAGATAGCTTTATAAAAGCGTGTTCTTCTAGTTTCCATGGAAATAATGATGAGGATCTTAAAGTTATTGATGCATCTCCTATTAGATCTATGTTTTGCAATATGAATTTGGATGATTACGGGACTGATGATGAATCAACTTTGCCTAGAAGGCGTCCCAAAAATTCGGAGTTTTTAGATCTTGATGCTAATTTTGGTAAAAGTAAGATTGGAGAAGACACAACTTTAAATAGTATTGAACCCACTATCTCGGATTTCAAGGAATTTGATTATGATAATTGTTCTTTAAAAGGTTGTAATTCCTTGTTGCAATCCGTTGTTAATTCTCCTCATGCTTATAGTCAAAACAAAGCTTTTACCAAACATATTGTTAATGCTTTGATGCAATCTTATGATGAAAAACTTAATTTGGAAGTCTCCATACCTAGAAAACTTAATGATGAGTGGTAACCTACTATAAATATTAGAATTAAAGATCATGAGTGTTTTTCTTTGTGTGATTTGGGTGCTAGTGTTTCCACGATTCCGAAAACTTTATGCCATATTTTAGGTTTCCATGATCTTGATGATTGCTCGCTAAATTTGCACCTTGCGGATTCCACCATTAAAAAGCCAATGGGAAGAATCAATGATGTTCTTATTGTTGCAAATAGAAATTTGGTGCCCGTGGATTTTATCGTTCTTGATATTGATTGCAATCTTTCTTGCCCTATTATTCTTGGTAGACCTTTTCTTAGAACGATTGGCGCGATTATCCATATGAAGGAAGGGAATATTAGATTCCAATTTCCATTAAAGAAAGGCATGGAGCACTTTCCAAGAAAGAAAGTCAAATTACCTTATGAATCTATCATGCGAGCTACTTATGAATCAAGTGCCAAAGATGGCACTCGTTAGATCTATCTTTGCTTTTGTGCCTAGCTAGGGGCGTTAAACGATAGCGCTAGTTGGGAGGCAACCCAAATTTTCTTTGTGTTCTTTGTTTTTATTCCTATTTAGTAATAAGTTTTTGCTTCTACTTTCTGTTTAGTTGTGTTTTTATCTTTTTGTTAGTGTTTGTGCCAAGTAGAACCTATAGGATAAACTATGATGATAGTTGATTTGATTCTGCTGAAAAACAGAAACTTTGCGCTCACGAGAAAAAATTCAATAAATCACAGAAACGTGATTTTGCATTGATTCTTTTTTCTGCTGATCAATAAACAAATTTTCCAGTACGTACTATTTTGGTAAGATTTTTTGAGTTCCAGAAGTTTGCGTTAGTTACAGATTGCTACAGACTGTTCTGTTTTTGACAGATTCTGTTTTTCGTGTGTTGTTTGCTTATTTTGATGCCTCTATGGCTAGTAAAATAGTTTATAAACCATAGAGAAGTTGGAATACAGTAGGTTTAACACCAAAATAAATAAAGAATGAGTTCATTACAGTACCTTATGTGGTGGTTTTGTTTTCTTTCACTAACGGAGCTTATAAGATTTCCTGTTGAGTTTTGTGTTGTGAAGTTTTCAAGTTTTGGGTAAAACTTTTATGGACTATGGAATAAAGAGTGGCAAGAGCCTAAGCTTGGGGATGCCCAAGGCACCCCAAGATATTCAAGGATAACCAAAAGCCTAAGCTTGGGGATGCCCCGGGAAGGCATCCCCTCTTTCGTCTTCGTTCATTGTTAACTTTACTTGGAGCTATATTTTTATTCGCCACATGATATGTGTTTTGCTTGGAGCATCGTGTATTATATTAGTCTTTACTTTTTAGTTTAACCACAATCATCCTTGCTGTACACACCTTTTTGGAGAAGCCTATTTGATTAGAATTTGCTAGAATACTCAATGTGCTTCACTTAAATCTTTTGAGCTTGATAGTTTTTGCTTTAGTGCTTCACTTATATCTTTTAGAGCACGCTGGTGACTCGATTTTACAGAAATTTCTAGTCTCTCATGCTTCACTTATATTATTTTGAGAGTCTTTTAGAACAGCATGGTATTTGCTATGGTTATAAATTGGTCCTAGAATGGTGAGCATCCAAGTTGGGTATAATAAAAACTATCATAGGAAGTGAATTGGATGCTATGATCAATTCGATACTTGATAATTGTTTTGAGATATGGAGGTAGTGATATTAAAGTCATGCTAGTTGGGTGATTATGAATTTAAAGAATACTTGTGTTTAAGTTAGCAACTCCCGTAGCATGCACGTATGGTTAAAGTTGTGTAACAAATTTGAAACATGAAGTGTACCTAGCTTGTGCATCCTTATGAGTGACGGTCGGGGACGAGCAATGGTCTTTCCCTACCAATCTATCCCCCTAGGAGAATGCGCGTAGTACTTGATTTTTGATGACTTCTAAATTTTTGCAATAAGTATATGAGTTCTTTTTGACTAATGTTGAGTCCATGGATTATACGCACTTTTACCTTTCCGCCATTGCTAGCCTCTTCGGTACCGTGCATTGCCCTTTCTCACCTTGAGAGTTGGTGCAAACTTCGCCGGTGCATCCAAACCCCGTGATATGATACGCTCTATCACACATAAACCTCCTTATATATTCCTCAAAGTCAAAACAGCCACCATACCTACCTATTTATGGCATTTCCATAGCCATTCCGAGATATATTGCCATGCAACTTTCCACCGTTCCATTCATCATCATCATGACATACATTACTTTTGTCATATTGCCATTGCATGATCATGTAGTTGACATCGTATTTGTGGCAAAGCCACCATGCATTATTTTTCATACATGTCACTCTTGATTCATTGTACCATCCTGGTACACCACCGGAGGCATTCATATAGAGTCATATCTTGTTCTAGTTTCGAGTTGTAATTCTTATGTTGTAATCAATAGAAGTGTGATGATCATCATTTTTAGAGCATTGCCCAAAGAAAAAAAAAGAAAAAAAGAAGAAAGGCCAAAAGAAAAAAAGTCCCAAAAAATAAAAAAAATAAAAAGGGCAATGCTACTATCTCTTTTTCCACACTTGTGCTTCAAAGTAGCACCTTGTTCTTCATGTAGTGAGTCCCATATGTTGTGCTTCAAAGTAGCACCTTGTTCTTCATGTAGTGAGTCTCATAAGTTGTCTTTTTCAACTAGTGGGAATTTTTCATTATAGAACTTGGCTTGTATATTCCTACGATGGGCTTCCTCAAATGCCCTAGGTTTTCGTGAGCAAGCAAGTTGGATGCACACCCACTAGTTTTCTTTTGTTGAGCATTCATTTATAGCTCTAGTGCATCCGTTGCATGGCAATCCCTACTCCTCATGTTGACATCAATTGATGGGCATCTCCATATCCCATTGATTATCCTCGTCAATGTGAGACTTTCTCCTTTTTTGTCTTCTCCACACAATCCCCATCATCATATTCTATTCCACCCATAGTGCTATATCCATGGCTCACGCTCATATATTGCATAAAGGTTGAAAAAGTTTGAGATTATTTAAGGATGAAACAATTGCTTGGCTTGTCATCGGGGGTATAGAAGTTGGGAACATCCTTGTGTGATGAAAATGAAGCATAGCCTAACTATATGATTTTGTAGGGATGAACTTTCTTTTGCCATGTTATTTTGAGAAGACATGATTGCTTTGATTAATATGCTTGAAGTGTTACTATTTCTTTTATCAATATGAACTTTTATTTTGAATCATTTGGATCTGAACATTCATGCCACATTAAAGAAAATTACATTGAGATTTATGCTAGGTAGCATTCCACATCAAAAATTCTCTTTTTTATCATTTACCTACTCGAGGACAAGCAGGAATTAAGCTTGGGGATGCTTGATACGTCTCCAACGTATCTATAATTTTTGATTGTTCTATGCTATTATATTACCCCTTTTGGATGTTTATGGGCTTTATTTTACACATTTATATCATTTTTGGGACTAACCTACTAACCGGAGGCCCAGCCCGTATTGCTGTTTTTCTCCTATTTCAGTATTTCGAAGAAAAGGAATATCAAACGGAGTCCAAACGGAATGAAACCTTCGGGAGCGTGATTTTTGGAACGAACGTGATCCAGAGGACTTGGAGTGCAA
>NC_041393.1:33211848-33213358 GCF_002162155.2 Triticum dicoccoides
TCCCTCGGGCGTCCACCGACGTACTTCCTCCTCCTATATAAGCCTACGTACCCCTAAAACATCGAGGACCGAAACACAATTTCCACCACCATAACCTTTTGTATCCGCGAGATCCCATCTTGGAGCCTTCGCCGGCACTCTGTCGGAGGTGTAATCGACCACGGAGGGCTTCTACATCAACATCCTTGCCTCTCTGATGAGTTGTGAGTAGTTTACCACAGACCTACGGGTCCATAGTTATTAGCTAGATGGCTTCTTCTCTCTTTTTGGATCTCAATACAATGTTCTCCCCCTCTCTTGTGGATATCTATTCGATGTAAACTCTTTTTGCGGTGTGTTTGTCGAGATCCGATGAATTGTGGGTTTATGATCAAGTTTATCTATGAATAATATTTGAATCTTCTCTAAATTCTTTTATGTATGATTGAGTTATCTTTGCAAGTCTCTTCGAATTATCAGTTTGGTTTGGCCTACTAGATTGATCTTTCTTGCCATGGGAGGTTCAATCTTGTGGTGTCCTTACCCAGTGACAGAAAGGGTTGCAAGGCATGTACTGTATTGTTGCCATCGAGGATAACAAGATGGGGTTTATATCATATTGCTTGAGTTTATCCCTCTACATCATGTCATCTTGCTTAATGCATTACTCTGTTCTTATGAACTTAATACTCTAGATGTAGGCAGGAGTCGGTCGATGTGTGGAGTAATAGTAGTAGATGCAGGCATGAGTCGGTCTACTTGTTATGGACGTGATGCCTATATACATGATCATGCTTAGATAATCTCATAATTATTCGCTTTTCTATCAATTGCTCGACAGTAATTTGTTCACCCACCGTAATACCTATGCTATCTTGAGAGAATCCTCTAGTGAAACCTATGGCCCCCAGGTCTATCTCTTATCATATTTGCTTCCAATCTACTTTTATTTGCATCTTTACTCTTTTGCATCTATATTATAAAATACCAAAAATATATTTATCTTATCTTACTATCTTTATTAGATCTCACTTTTGCAAGTGGCCGTGAAGGGATTGACAACCCCTTTATCGCATTGGTTGTGAGTTCTCAGTTTGTTTGTGTAGGTGCGTGGGACTTTTGAGGAGCCTCCTACTGGATTGATACCTTGGTTCTCAAAAACTGAGGGAAATACTTACGCTACTATTGCTGCATCACCCTCTCCTCTTCGAGGAAAACCAACGCAAGCTCAAGACGTAGCAGGAACCAATATGAGCATCTAGGTTCCGCTATTGGTTATTGACCGGAGAGGTGTCTCGGTCATGTCTACATAGTTCTAGAACTCGTAGGGTCCACACGCTTAACGTTCGATGATGATATGTATTATATGTGTTTTGGTGACCGGACATTTTTAGAGTCCCGGATGAGTTCACGGACATGACGAGGAGTCTCGAAATGATCGAGAGGTAAAGATTGATATGTTGGAAGGTGGTATTTGGACATCGGAAGGGTTCCGGAGTGTATCGGGTACAAACCGGAGTACCGGAGGGGT
>NC_041393.1:33213546-33227102 GCF_002162155.2 Triticum dicoccoides
AAGATATGGGCCATATGGGCCATAGGAGGGAGGCTAACGAGCCCATAAGGGGATGGTGCGCCTCACACAAGGGAGGAGGCCAAATTGGAGTAGGGAAGGGGGTGCCACCCCCTTTCCTGCTCCCTCTCCCTCTCCTTCCCCTTTTCCCCCTCTGGTTGAAGGAAAAATGAGGGGGTGAATCCTACTAGGAGCAGAGTCCTAGTAGGACTCCCCCCTCCTTGGTGCGCCCCTTGTGGCTGGCCTCCTCCCCTCCTCCTTAATATACGGGGGTGGGGAGCACCACAAAGCACATCAATTGTTTAGCCGTGTGTGGTGCCCCCCTCCACCGTTTACTCCTCCGTTCATATTGTTGTAGTGCTTAGGTGAAGCCCTGCGCAGATCACTTCATCAACACCATCATCATGTCGTCGTGCTGATGGAACTCATCGACTCCTTCATGCCTCTACTGGATCAAGAGTTCGAGGGACGTCATCGAGCTGAACATGTGCAGAACTAGGAGGTGTCATACGTTTGGTACTTGATCGGTTGATTCGAGAAGACGTTCGACTACATCAACCGCGTTAAGTTAACGCTTCCGCTTTAGGTATACGAGGGTACGTGGACACACTCTCCCCCTCTAGTTGCTATGCATATCCTAGATAGATCTTGCGTGAGCGTAGGATTTTTTTTTTTTTTGAAATTGCATGCTACGTTTCCCTATAACTTTCTCTACTTGGATCATATGCACTTATGGTTGAAACTCTAGCAAGCATCCGCAACTACTAAAGATCATGAAGATCATAAAACCCAACCATAGCATTAAGTATCAAGTCCTCTTTACTCCCATACGCAACAACCCACTTATCCGTGCTTAGGCTTCTGTCACTCCCGCAACCGACAATAAGAGAATCATGAACATATTGCAACACCCTACAACAGGGATTTCACACGTTTGTGCGACACAAAGGGCAGCGTGGGACAGCACCATAAATAAAATATACAAGCATACCAACTAAGATCACGATTAGCCCACAGGACAAAACGAATTTACTCAAACATCATAGGATAACCACATATCATTGGGAAATAATATATAGTCTTGAGCACCATGTTTAAGTAGAGATTACAGTGGGGAGAAGGGGTATACACCGTTGCATGGAGGGGGAGAAAGTTGGCATTGGAGGTAGCAAGGTTGTTGGTGTAGATCGCCGTGACGGTCCTAGCCCCGGCGGCACTCCGGCACCACCGGGAGAGAAGGGGAGAGATGCCCCCCTCCTTCTTCTTCTTCTTCCTTTGCCTCCCCCCTAGATGGGAGCAGAGTTCCCCCTCTGGTCCATAGCCTCCATGGTGGTGGAGGGGCAGGAGCCCCTCCGAGATTGGATCTCCCTCTCTGTTCTCTTCTGTTTCGCGTCCCCCAGATCTGGCCGAAAACCGTTTCTTATATTCCCAGAGATCCGTAACTCTGATTGTGTTGAGATTTTAACATGATTTTCTTCCAGATATAAGCTTCCCTGCACCCGAAGTAGAGCTCCAACCAACGTACGAAGAGGGCACAAGATACTTGGGTGCACCTGGGGCCTGTGGCGTGCCCTGGTGTATCTTGGGGATGTGGGGCCCCGTTTGCGTTGATTCCACCTCCCAAAATTCACATATATTCCAAAATAATTCTCCGTAAATTTTTATCACGTTTGGACTTTCTTTGATATGGATATTCTGCAAAACAAAAAACATGCAAAAAACAGGAACTAATATTGGGCACTGGATCAATAGGTTAGTCCAATAAATCATATAAATGTTGCCAAAAGTATGTGAAAGTTGTATAATATTGGCATGAAACAACCAAAAATTATAGATATGACGGAGATGTATCAATCATCTTGGTAGCATGAGCCATGGTTGATCACGAATTTGGATCCCCTACCCCTCGTTTTCTAGCCTGATTTTATTGATTTTGTCCCAATTTAGAAAATCCCCACAAAATAGCCCCAATTTTTTTGTGATTCATTGGTTTTGGTGAAGTTTTCTTGGATTTGATCCATGGATTTTCTTTGCCACGAGTGGATCTAGCTTTCCCCGTCATTTCCATCCACAAAATTCGTCCAATTTTGCCCCCAATTTCCATCTCCATCACGATTCCTAGAGTTCATCCCATGCCCGAAATCACCCATGCACCGGACGTCCGACAGCCACCAGTCGTCCGATGTTTCCTGACGAAACTGAATTTTTCCTTTGAAAATTTTCAGCCGCCCACTACACCTTCCGCACCACCACTCCCATAACCACACTTTGCACTTCAGCAAACCACCATCGCTTTCCGCAACCACCATCGCTTACCCGCTATCAACTCTGACAATTTTGATACGTTTGGTTTTGAGAATTTGAGTTGCGGTTTCCGTTTCCTAACATGTTTTGGATACTTATGGACGATTCGGCATTGGAATTACCACCACTCATCTTTGCCACGGACTTGTCATCGACAACGACCATTACTTCACCATTTTGACACTCTCAACCGTAAGCAAGGACAGTAACCTCGACAACACCTTTGTGTACTCCTTGCCATTGCATTGATAACCCTATGGCCTTCCTTTTGCGTCTCTTGTCCATCGAGACTAGCCTTTGAGTATTGGCGGCAATGTTACTTGTGCACATTAGTGATCATAGTTTCCCATTGCATACATACCATATCATCTTGGTACAAGCATCTTGATATCATCTATTGTGTCACATGGTTGTCATCGCATATACACAATTGCTATCTTGGTTCGTGAAGCTTCCCATAAGTGGCATACAAAAGAGATCAAAAGACAAAGAGCCAAACAAGCTTTTAAGCAAAAGAGAAATATAAGCAAAGAGCTTATAAGGAAGAACCATAGCATCATACTACATTAAGATTGTCATACTCGATCATCTTGGATCATACCACAGGAACATCATACATATATAGCATACTTGGGATAGAAGTCGCTGCATTTTTGCTTTGTAGGTTGTGCACAAGTCTCGTATCCGCCTATTGTGCAATTGTGTTAGCGCCTCTCTAGAGTTGTGCAACAAGAACATTTTCCATGGACTCCACATTTTGAGCTCATTCCTTGGTTGCATGGCCCAATTTATCTATCTATGTCTGTGTGTTTCTGTGTGCCATTTTGCTATTGGTCCACTTGTTGCATTAATTTGTGAATCGTTTTCAACATTACTTGATTCTTGCTAACAATTGCATAAATCTGTGCCACCATCCTAACCAAGCTCCACCAAAAGCTTTATTTGTGTAGGTGTAAGAAATTGACGGGAACCTGTACCAATTGTGATATTTCCTTGTTACATCATTGAGTGATCATTGATCCATTCCCAACATTGGTTAAGGTACATTTGGTATAGTTCTTCTCTTTCTCCCACTAACACATTTACTTGTAATGATGGATAGGCCAACTACTTCTACCAACCCACTCTTCATCGAGCAAGATGAGGACCCGAACAACTACGTCACCAAGAACCACCTCTTCAGCATGCAAAGAGCTTTGCATCAAGAGAATGAAGCATTGAGCGAATGCCTCGACCTACTCTCTATCGACTTGCGACAATCCGAGCAACGTACACGAGACTACTTCGACAACAAGCTCGATGAACAAAAACAAGAGAGCAATCCAAGAATGGACGAGATTCGTGCCTTATTGGTCAACCGCTCTTCTACCTCTTCGTCCTACTCAAGACAGAGCCACTGAAGTCGACATTCTTTGCAATCTTCTTCGGATGCAAGTCCTCCACGAGCTCGTTCGCATCATCATCAAGACCATGAAGTTCATCAAGCTCCACAAAACCCATTTCATGGTAATGGTTTACAAGGCCGTCTTTGTGAACGTGAACACCAACGACAACAAGCTAATGAACCTCCAGTCCAAGAGCAAGATCCAATATGACAAGATCGACAAGAACAACAAGATGGTGATGCCCTTCGACAAGAGAAACAACGTCGTGAGGAACAAGCCCAACAAGCGCTATGATATCAACTCAAGCCGTCAATGCGTGAAACCGTCAAGTATGTCTAAAGAAGAGGCAATCCATCATGAACGCCAAGAAGAAGTTGCACGTCATGAAGAACTTCAATAAATGAGGAACCGAGCAAGAATTCCACACCCTCGACGTCAAGCTAACCAAGCGGAGCACGAGGAGCAAGTGGCTCAAGATCCTCCTCCACGGCAAGAGCTGAAGGAAATATTCCCTAGAGGCAATAATAAAGTTATTATTTATTTCATTAATTCATGATAAATGTTTATTATTCATGCTAGAATTGTATTAACTAGAAACTTAGTACATGTGTGAATACATAGACAAAACATATAGTCCCTAGTATGCCTCTAGTTGACTAGCTCGTTAATCAAAGATGGTTATGTTTCCTAACCATAGACATGTGTTGTCATTTGATGAACGGGATCACATCATTCGGAGAATGATGTGATGGACATGACCCATCCGTTAGCTTAGCATTATGATCGTGTCAGTTTCATTGCTACTGCTTTCTTCATGACTTATACAAGTTCCTCAGACTATGAGATTATGCAACTCCTGTATACCGGAGGAACACTTTGTGTGCTACCAAACGTAACAACATAAATGGGTGATTATAAAGGTGCTCTACAGGTGACTCCGAAGGTGTTTGTTGGGTTGGCATAGATCGATATTAGGATTTGTCACTCCGTGTTTCGGAGAGGTATCTCTGGACCCTCCCGGTAATACTCATCACTATAAGCCTTGCAAGCATTGTGACTAATGAGTTAGTTGCGGGATGAAGTATTATGGAACGAGTAAAGAGACTTGCCGGTAACGAGATTGAACTAGGTATTGAGATACCGGCGATTGAATCTCGGGAAAGTAACATACCGATGACAAAGGGAACAACGTATGTTGTTATGCGGTTTGACCGAAAAAGATCTTCGTAGAATATGTAGGAACCAATATGAGCATCCAGGTCCCGCTATTGGTTATTGACCAGAGGCGTGTCTCGGTCATGTCTACATAGTTCTCGAACCTGTAGGGTCCGCACGCTTAACATTCGATGACGATTGGTATTATGAGTTTATGTGATATGATTTACCGAAGATTGTTTGGAGTCCTGATACGTCTCCAATGTATCCATAATTTTTTATTGTTCCATGCTATTATATTACCTGTTTTGTATGTCTATGGGCTTTATTTTACACATTTATATCATTTTTGGGACTAACCTACTAACCGGAGGCCCAGCCCGTATTGCTGTTTTTTTGCCTATTTCAGTATTTCGAAGAAAAGGAATATCAAACGGAGTCCAAACGGAATGAAACCTTCGGGAGCGTGATTTTTGGAACGAACGTGATCCATAGGACTTGGAGTTCAAGCCAAGAAGCAGCCGAGGCGGCCAAAAGATAGGAGGGCGCGCCCACCCCTCCTAGGCGCGGCCCCTGTCTCGTGGGCCCCTCGGGCGGCCACCGACGTACTTCTTCCTCCTATATAAGCCTACATACCCCGAAAACATCCAGGGAGCCACCGAACAAATATTTCCACCACCATAACCTTCTGTATCTGCGAGATCCCATCTTGGAGCCATCGTCGGTGTTCTGCCAGAGGGGGAATCCACCACGGAGGGCTTCTACATCAACACCATAGCCCCTCCAGTGAGTTGTGAGTAGTTTACCATAGACCTTCGGGTCCATAGTTATTAGGTAGATAGCTTCTTCTCTCTTTTTGGATCTCAATACAATGTTCTCCCCCTCTCTTGTGGAGATCTCTTTGATGTAATCTCTTTTTGCAGTGTGTTTGTCGAGATCCGATGAATTGTGGGTTTATGATCAAGTTTATCTATGAATAATATTTGAATCTTCTCTGAATTCTTTTATGTATGATTGAGTTATCTTTGCAAGTCTCTTCAAATTATCGATTTGGTTTGGCCTACTAGATTGATCTTTCTTGCCATGGGAGAAGTGCTTAGCTTTGGGTTCAATCTTGCGGTGTCCTTACCCAGTGACAGAAAGGGTTGCAAGGCACAAATTGTATTGTTGCCATCGAGGATAAAAAGATGGGGTTTATATCATATTGCTTGAGTTTATCCCTCTACATCATGTCATCTTTCTTAATGCGTTACTCTGTTCTTATGAACTTAATACTCTAGATGCATGCTAGATAGCGGTCGATGTGTGGAGTAATAGTAGTAGATGCAGGCAGGAGTCGGTCTACTTGTTACGGACGTGATGCCTATATACATGATCATGCCTAGATAATCTCATAATTATTCGCTTTTCTATCAATTGCTCGACAGTAATTTGTTCACCCACCGTAATACTTATGCTATCTTGAGAGAAGCCTCTAGTGAAACCTATGGCCCCCGGATCTATCCTTTATCATATAAGTTTCCAATCTACTTTTATTTGCATCTTTATTTTCTGCATCTATATTATAAAATACCAAAAATATATTTATCTTATCATATTATCTCTATCAGATCTCACTTTCGCAAGTGGCCGTGAAGGGATTGACAACCCCTTTATCGCGTTGGTTGCGAGTTCTTTGTTTGTTTGTGTAGGTTCGTGGGACTTGTGAGGAGCCTCCTACTGGATTGATACCTTGGTTCTCAAAAACTGAGGGAAATACTTACGCTATTGTGTTGCATCACCCTTTCCTCTTCAAGGAAAACCAACGCAACCTCAAGACATAGCAAGAAGGATTTTTGGCGCCATTGCCGGGGAGGTCTTCGCTCAAGTCAAGACATACCAAGTACTCATCACAAACTCATCTCCCTCGCATTTACATTATTTGCCTTTTGCCTCTTGTTTTCCTCTCCCCCACTCCACCCTTGCTGTTTTATTCTCCTTCTCTTTCCCAATCTCCTCTCTTTTCCGCTTGCCTTCTTCCTCCTCTCTCTCTCGTTTGCCTTTTTCTGTTTGCTTGTGTGTTGGATTACTTGTCGCCATGGCGCAAGATAATACCAAATTGTGTGAGTTCTCCAATACTAATAATAATGATTACCTTAGTACTCTGATTGCTCCTCTTAATGATGTTGAATCTTGTGAAATCAATGTTGCTTTACTGAATCTTGTTATGAAAGATCAATTCTCCGGCCTTCCTAGTGAAGATGCCGCTACTCATCTAAATAACTTTGTTGATTTGTGTGAGATGCGAAAGAAAAAAGATACGGATAATGATATTGTTAAATTGAAGTTATTTCCGTTTTCACTTAGAGATCGTGCTAAAGTTTGGTTTTCGTCTTTGCCTAAAAATAGTATTGATTCTTGGAACAAATGCAAAGATGCTTTTATCTCTAAGTATTTTCCTCCCGCTAAGATCATCTCACTTAGGAACGATATTATGAATTTTAAACAACTTGATCATAAGCATGTTGCCCAATCTTGGGAAAGAATGAAATTGATGATTCGCAATTGCCCTACTCATGGTTCAAATTTATGTATGATCATACAAAAAATTTATGCCGGATTGAATTTTGCTTCTAGAAATCTTTTAGATTCGGCCGCCGGAGGCACATTTATGGAAATCACGTTAGGAGATGCTACAAAACTTCTTGATAATATTATGTCTAATTATTCTCAATGGCACACCGAACGATCTACTAGTAAAAAAGTGCATGCTATAGAAGAAATTAATGTTTTGAGTGGAAAGATGGATGAGCTTATGAGATTGTTTGCTACTAAGAGTTCTTCTATTGATCCCAATGATATGCCTTTATCTACCTTGATTGAGAATAATAATGAATATGTGGATGTAAATTTTGTTGGTAGGAATAATTTTGGAAACAATGCTTATAGAGGAAACTTTAATCCTAGACCGATCCCTAGCAATTCCTCTAATAATTATGGAAATTCCTACAATAATTCTTATGGTAATTTTAATAAGATGCCCTCTGATTTTGAAAATAGTGTGAAAGAATTTATGATCTCTCAAAAGAATATTAATGCTTTGCTTGAAGAAAAATTTCTCAAAGTTGATGATTTGGCTAGGAATGTTGATAGACTTTCGCTTGATGTTGATTCTCTCAAACTTAGATCTTCTTCTCCTAAGCATGATATCAATGAGTCTCTCAAATCTATGAGAAGTTCCAGTGACGAATGCAAAGAAAGAACCGCTAGATTGCGTGCTAACAAAGATTGCTTTATAAAAGCGTGTTCTTCTAGTTTCCATGAAAATAATGATGAAGATCTTAAAGTTATTGATGTGTCCCCTATTAGATCTTTGTTTCACAATAAGAATCTTGATAATAATGGGACTGGAGATGAGTCAACTTTATTTAGAAGGCGTCCCAAGAATTTGAAGTTTATAGATCTTGATGCTAAAATTGGTAAAAGTGGGATTGGAGAGGTCATGACTTTAAATAGTATTGAACCCACTATCTCAGATTTCAAGGATTTTGATTGTTGTAATTGTTCTTTAGAAATTTGTATTTCCTTGTTCCAATCCATTGTTAATTCTCCTCATGCTTATAGTCAAAATAAAGCTTTTACCAAACATATTGTTGATGCCTTGATGCAATCTTTTGATGAAAAACTTAATTTGGAAGTTTTTATACCTAGAAAACTTAATAATGAGTGGGAACCTACTATAAAGATTAAAATTAAAGATTATGAGTGTTTTGCCTTGTGTGATTTGAGTGCTAGTGTTTCCATGATTCCGAAAACTTTATGTGATATTCTAGGTTTCCATGATCTTGATGATTGCTCTTTAAATTTGCACCTTGCGGATTCCACCATTAAAAAGCCAATGGGAAGGATCAATGATGTTTTAATTGTTGCTAATAGAAATTTGGTTCTCGTTGATTTTATCGTTCTTGATATAGATTGCAACCTTTCTTGCCCTATTATTCTTGGTATACCTTTCCTTAGAACGATTGGTGCGACTATTGATATGAAGGAAGGGAATATTAGATTCCAATTTCCATTAAAGAAAGGCATGGAGCACTTTCTAATAAAGAAAGACAAATTACCTTATGAATCTATCATGCGAGCTACCTATGAATCAAGTGCCAAAGATGCCTAGCTAGGGGCGTTAAACGATATCGCTAGTTGGGAGGCAACCCAATTTTCTTTGTGTTTCTTGTTTTTGTTCCTGATTAGTAATAAATTTTGCATCTACTTTCTGTTTATATGTTCTTTTCATGTTTTAATTAGTGTTTGTGCCAAGTAGAACCTATAGGATAACCTATGATATGAGTTGATTTGATTCTGCTGAAAAACAGAAACTTTGCGCTCACGAGAAACAATTCAATAAATCACAGAAACGAGATTTTGCATTGATTCGTTTTGATGATGTTCAATAAAAAAAAATTAGGACTTCCTATTTTGGTAGGATTTTTAAGGTTCCATAAGTTTGCGTTAGCTACAGATTGCTACAGACTGTTCTGTTTTTGACAGATTCTGTTTTTCGTGTGTTGTTGGCTTATTTTGATGCATCTATGGCTAGTATGTAAGGGTATGAACCATAGAGAACTTGGAATACAGTAGGTTTAACACCAATATAAATAAAGAATGGGTTCATTACAATACCTTATGTGGTAGTTTTGTTTCCTGTTGAGTTTTGTGTTGTGAAGTTTTCAGGTTTTGGGTAAAGCTTTGATGGACTAGGGAATAAGGGTGGCAAAAGCCTAAGCTTAGGGATGCCCAAGGCACCCCAAGATATTCAAGAATAGCCAAAAGACTAAGCTTGGGGATGCCCTTGGAAGGCATCCCCTCTTTCGTCTTCGTTCCTTGGTAACTTTACTTGGAGCTATATTTTTATTCGCCACATGATATGTGTTTAGCTTGGAGCGTCGTGTATTATATTAGTCTTTGCTTTTTAGTTTACCACAATCATCCTTGCTGTAACACACATTTTGGGAGAAGCCTCCTTGATTGAAATTTATTAGAATACTCTATGTGCTTCACTTATATCTTTTGGGCTAGATAGTTTTTGCTCTAGTACTTCACTTATATCTTTTAGAGCACGGCGGTGGATTAAGTTTGAAGAAATTGTTGATCTCTCATGCTTCACTTATATTATTTTGAGAGTATTTTAACAGCATGGTATTTGCTATGGTTATAAATTGGTCCTAGAATGATCAGCATCTAAGTTGGGTATAATAAAAACTATCATAGGAAGTGAATTGGATGCTATGATCAATTTGATACTTGATAATTGTTTTGAGATAGGGAGGTAGTGATATTAAAGTCATGTTAGTTGGGTGATTATGAATTTAAAGAATGCTTGTGTTGAAGTTAAGTCCCGTAGTATGCACGTATGGTTAAAGTTGTGTAACAAATTTGAAGCATGAAGTGTACCTGGCTTGTGCATCCTTATGAGTGGAGGTCGGGCACGAGCGATGTTCTTTTTCTACCAATCTATCCCCCTAGGAGCATGCTTGTAGTGCTTGGTTTTTGATGACTTCTAAATTTTTGCAATAAGTATATGAGGTCTTATGGCTAATGTTGAGTCTATAGATTATACGCACTTTTACCTTTCCATCATTGCTAGCCTCTTCGGTACCATGCATTGCCCTTTCTCACCTTGAGAGTTGGTGCAAACTTTGCCGGTGCATCCAAACCCCGTGATATGATACACTCTATCACACATAAACCTCTTTATATCTTCCTCAAAACAGCCACCATACCTACCTATTTATGGCATTTCCATAGCCATTCCGAGATATATTGCCATGCAACTTTCCACCGTTCCATTCATCATCATCATGATATACATTATTTTTGTCATATTGACATTGCATGATCATGTAGTTGACATCGTATTTGTGGCAAAGCCACCATTCATAAATTTTATACATGTCACTCTTGATTCATTGCACCATCCCGGTACACCGCCGGAGGCATTCATATAGAGTCATATCTTGTTCTAGTTTCGAGTTGTAATTCATGTGTTGTAATCAATAAAAGTGTGATGATCATCATTTTTAGAGAATTTCCCAAAAATAAAAAAAAAGGAAAGGCCAAAAGAAGAAAAAGAAAGGTCAAAGAAAAAAAATAAAAAAAATAAAGGGGCAATGCTACTATCTCTTTTTCCACACTTGTGCTTCAAAGTAGCACCTTGCTCTTCATGTAGTGAGTCTCATATATTGTGCTTCAAAGTAGCACCATGTTTTCATGTAGAGAGTCTCATAGGTTGTCACTTTCATATACTAGTTGGATTTTTTCATTTTAGAACTTGGCTTGTATATTCCTACGATGGGTTTCCTCAAATTCCCTAGGTCTTCGTGAGCAAGCAAGTTGGATGCACACCCACTAGTTTTCTTTTGTTGAGCTTTCATTCATTTATAGCTCTAGTGCATCCGTTGCATGGCAATCCCTACTCCTCATGTTGACATAAATTGATGGGCATTCCCATAGCATGTTGATTATCCTCGTCAATGTGAGACTTTCTCCTTTTTTATCTTCTCCACACAATCCCCAATCATTATTCTATTCCACCCATAGTGCTATATCCATGGCTCACGCTCATGTATTGCATGAAGGTTGAAAAAGTTTGAGATTATTTAAGTATGAAACAATTTCTTGGCTTGTCATCGGGGGTATAGAAGTTGGGAACATCTTTGTGTGACAAAAATGAAGCATAGCATAACTATATGATTTTGTAGGGATGAACTTTCTTTAGCCATGTTATTTTGAGAAGACATGATTGCTTTTATTAGTATGCTTGAAGTATTACTATTTCTTTTATCAATATGAACTTTTATTTTGAATCACTTGGATCTGAACATTCATGCCGCAATAAAGAGAAATTACATTGAGAATTATGCTAGGTAGCATTCCACATCAAAAATTCTATTTTTATCATTTACCTACTCGAGGACGAGCAGGAATTAAGCTTGGGCATGCTTGATACGTCTCCAACGTATCTATAATTTTTCTATTGTTCCATGCTATTATATTACCTGTTTTGTATGTCTATGGGTTTTATTTTACACATTTATATCATTTTTGGGACTAACCTACTAACCGGAGGCCCAGCCCGTATTGCTGTTTTTTTGCCTATTTTAGTATTTCGAAGAAAAGGAGTATCAAACAGAGTCCAAACGGAGTCCAAACGGAATGAAACCTTCAGGAGCGTGATTTTTGGAACGAACAGGATCCAGAGGACTTGGACTACAAGCCAAGAAGCAGCCGAGGCGGCCACGAGATAGGAGGGTGCACCCACCTCTCCTGGGCGCGCCCCCTGTCTCGTGGGCCCCTCGGGCAGCCACCGACGTACTTCTTCCTCCTGTATAAGCCTACATACCCCAAAAACATCCAGGGAGCCACCGAAGAAATATTCCACCACCGTAACCGTCTGTATTCGCGAGATCCCATCTTGGAGCCGTCGTCGGCGTTCTGCCGGAGGGGGAATCCACCACGGAGGGCTTCTACATCAACACCATAGCCCCTCCGATGAGTTGTGAGCAGTTTACCACAGACCTTTGGGTCCATAGTTATTAGCTAGATGGCTTCTTCTCTCTTTTTGGATCTCAATACAATGTTCCCCCACTCTCTTGTGGAGATCTATTTGATGTAACCTCTTTTTGCGGTGTGTTTGTCGAGATCCGATGAGTTGTGGGTTTATGATCAAGTTTATCTATGAATAATATTTGAATCTTCTCTGAATTCTTTTATGTATGATTGAGTTATCTTTGTAAGTCTCTTCGAATTATCGATTTAGTTTGGCCTACTAGATTGATCTTTCTTGCCATGGGAGAAGTGCTTAGCTTTGGGGTCAATCTTACGGTGTCCTTACCCAGTGACAGAAAGGGTTGCAAGGCATGTATTGTATTGTTGCCATCGAGGATAAAAAGATGGGGTTTATATCATATTGCTTGAGTTTATCCCGCTACATCATGTCATCTTTCTTAATGCGTTACTCTGTTCTTATGAACTTAATACTCTAGATGCATGCTGGATAGTGGTCGATGTGTGGAGTAATAGTAGTAGATGCAGGCAGGAGTCGGTCTACTTGTTACGGACGTGATGCCTATATACATGATCATACCTAGAGAATCTCATAATTATTCACTTTTCTATCAATTGCTCGACAGTAATTTGTTCACCCATCGTAATACTTATGCTATCTTGAGAGAAGCCTCTAGTGAAACCTATGGCCCCCGGGTCTATCCTTTATCATATAAGTTTCCAATCTACTTTTATTTGCATCTTTATTTTTTGCATCTATATTATAAAATACCAAAAATATATTTATCTTATCATATTATCTCTATCATATCTCACTTTCACAAGTGGCCGTGAAGGGATTGACAACCCCTTTATCGTGTTGGTTGCGAGTTCTTTGTTTGTTTGTGTAGGTTCGTGGGACTTGTGAGGAGCCTCATACTAGATTGATACCTTGGTTCTCAGAAACTGAGGGAAATACTTACGTTGCTGTGCTACATCACCCTTTCCTCTTCAAGGAAAACCAATGCAAGCTCAAGACGTAGCAAGTCCCAGATGTGATCACGGACATGACGAGGAGTCTCTAAATGGTCGAGACGTAAAGATTGATATAGTGGACGACTATATTCGGACACCAGAAGTGTTCCGGAGAAGTTTCAGATATAACCGGGGTGTCGGAGGGTTACCGGAACCCCC
>NC_041393.1:33227473-33230856 GCF_002162155.2 Triticum dicoccoides
GCCCTCTCTTCCCTTGTTGGAAACCTACTAGGAATAGGATTCCTAGTAGGAATCCTACTTGGGGTGCGCCCCATGAGGGCCGACCGGCCTTCCCCCTTGCTCCTTTATATACGGGGGCAGGGGGCATCCTAGAACACACAAGTTGACAATTGTTTTAGCCGTGGGCGATGCCCCCTCCACAGTTACACACCTCGGTTATATCATCATAGTGCTTATGCAAAGCCCTGCACTGGTAACTTCATCATCACCGTCACCACGCCGTCATGCTGACGAAACTCTCCCTCGTCCTCAGCTGGATCTAGAGTTCATGGGACGTCACCGAGCTAAACATGTGAAGATCGCGGAGGTGTCATACCTTCGGTGCTAGGATCGGTCGAATCGTGAAGACGTACGACTACATCAACCACGTTGTCATAACGCTTCCGCTTTCGGTCTACGAGGGTATGTAGACAACACTCTCCCCTCTGGTTGATATGCATCACCTAGTGATAGATCTTGTGTGATCATTGGAAATGTTTTGAAATTACCACGTTCCCCAACAAGAGCGTCATCACCATCACCATCGACCCCAACACAATGAAGAGCAACATTACAGCAAGCTCAAGTTCACCATGCCTAAGTTCTCCGGAAGCAATGATCCCGAAGACTACCTTTCATGGGCATTGAAAGTCGACGAGATCTTTCGTTTACACAACTATGAAGAAGAGAAGAAGATTGTAATGGTATCACTTGAGTTCCAAGACTATGTCCTCATTTGGTGGGAGCAAGTCATTGAGCGTCGAGCGGCAAGAAGTGACCCGCCCATCACAACATGGAACCAAATGAAGGATGTCATGCGAGCACGCTTTGTACCCACGTACTATAGCCGCGACCTCTTCAAGAACTTGCAACTCCTCAAGGAAGGAACAAAGTCGGTTGAAGAGTACTACAAGGAAATGGAGATAGCCATGATTCGCGCAAATGTCATGGAAGATGAGGAACAAACCATGGCACGTTTCTTGAATGGACTCAACCATCCTATCAAGAAGATCGCCGACTTCCAACCCTACTCCAACCTCCTCGAGCTAGTGCACAAAGCTACCAAGGCGGAGCAACAAGTGCAAGATGACTACAAGTATGCCAAGTAATCTTCCAAGCCATACGGTTCATACATTCAAGCTGCAACGAATCCAATGCCTCCTACCTCAACCAAACCTTCCACAAGCAACATAGAAAAGTCAAGTTACAAGAAAACTTCGACATCTTCAAGCCGTCCTCCTACTAAAAGCAACTTCAAGCCGAGAGCTTCATCATCTACAACTCCACCAGATGAGACCGTCAAGACAAGTTCCATCAAATGCTTCACATGTCAAGGCTGAGGCCACAAGACATTCGAGTGCCCCACTCGGTGCACCATGATTGCCAATGACGGTGACACCTATGACTCGATGAGTGAGGAAGAATGGAAGCGCTTGACCACGTGGTCATGCACCGGCACGTGAATGAAGATGACCAAGTCTTTCGTGACAATGATACGAGCCCCACTCTCGTTGTCTCCAAGGTCTTGACGCTTCAACACCAACAAGAGGAAGACCAACGTTGCCACATCTTCCATACCAAGGCGGGCATCAACAGTCGCCCCGTTAAGGTCATCATCGACGGAGGAAGTTACCATGATTTGGCAAGTTAAGAGCTTTGTTCCAAGTTACAATTGGTCAAGATGAAGCACCCTCACCCCTACAAGGTCCAATGGCTTAGCGACTCCGGCACCATCCAAGTGGAGCACGCCGTTCAAGTCTCCTTCAAGATTAGAGCATACGAAGACACCTTGGAGTGTGATGTGGTTCCCATGTATGTTTGCCATCTCCTACTTGGACGACCATGGCAATTCGACAGCGACATCATCCACAATGGAAGAACCAATCACTATAGCTTCAAGATGAAGGGAAAGGAATGCGTGCTACAACGTAGGTCCCCAAGCCAAATGATCGCCAACAAGCAAGCAACCACCCATCATGGAGAGAATAGTGCGAGAGTGAGCCTCCAAAAATAGAGTGAGCGCCACAAGCCAGAATTGAGTGCCTCCACGATGAGCGACAAGAAAAACTTACTGTTATTTTCTACCAAAAGTGAGATGAGAGCAGTGTGTGAGAACCCATCAAGTGTTATGAGGTATGTCCTTTTGTGCAAGGATGAAGTGACAAGGACTAACACCTCTCACAATCTACCTTTAGTGTTGTCTTCTCTATTGTAGGAATTCAAGGACGTCTTCTCCGATGAGCTACCTTCGGGACTACCTCCTCTATGCGGCATTGAACACTGTATCGACCTCATCCCTAGCGCACTGTTACCAAACAAGGCACCCTACCGTGTCAACCTTGAAGAAACTAAGGAAATACAACGGCAAGTACAACAGCTCATTGACAATGGGCATGTACGTGAAAGCTTAAGTCCTTATGTCATACCGGTTATTCTTGTGCCTAAGAAAGACGATAGTTTTTGCATGTGCCGGAGTCACTAAGCCATTGTACCTTAAGGTGTCACAAGGGTGGATGTGGCTGTGGGAGACACGATCCTCTTTTGGAAAGATAAGTGGAAAACTGAAATCTTTCAGGATAAATTCCCGAGAGCCTTCTCATTTGCCAAAGAACCGGACACCTCGGTTCGTCAGCTACTATCTTCTGAATGATTGTGTGAGGTGTTCCATCTTCCTGTTTCATCGGAAGCGCGGCAAGAGGTGGCTGGGTTGCAGGCTGAAACATTGGATGTTTCCCTCAATACTGACAAAGACATCTGGTCATGTGTCTGGGGTAGGAGGGAATTCAGATCTACAAAGTACTATGCCCATTGCTTCAGCCAGGTGCAGGTGGACGAGGCCTTCCGTTGGATATGGAAATCTAAATGTACCATGCAGTGGAAAGTGTTCTTATGGTTGCCCATGGCTGATAGGTTGAACAGTAGGAACATGTTGAGGAGACGACACTTCAAAATTCAGAATGATGATTATACATGTATGCTCTGTTAAAACCCTCCGGAGGAAGACATAGTGCACCTCTTCTTTACCTGCCCCTTCAGCCAGAGATGCTGGGATGCCCTTGGAATCCAATGGCCAAATGATATATGCAGGTTGAGAATGTTGCATGATGCCAGAGATAGATGGGCTCGGCCAATGTTCCTGGAAGTCTTTGCGGTGGCAGCTTGGGGGGTTTGGAAGGAGAGAAATGATAAACATTTCAGAGGGATCCAGCCCTCGTTTGACTCTTGGAAGAACAGATTCAAGTTGGACTTTGCCATGCTAGCTCATAGATCAAAGCAGGAGCAAGGTCCTTACATTTTATCCCTAGCTAGCTCTTTGTAACTCTTTGTAATAGCTGCTTGGCCACACCTCCCCCCCCCCCTCCTCC
>NC_041393.1:33231001-33234971 GCF_002162155.2 Triticum dicoccoides
ACTCTTAATTTATTAATATAAAAGGCAGTGAGAGCTTAATCTCACTGTCATCAGTTCTCAAAAAAAGAGTGGTTATTACCAAATTTGCATTCAAGAGGCTGATGAATAGAAAACCGCTTTCAAAACCAAGTTTGGCTTGTATGAATGGCTAGTTATGCCTATGGGCTTATCCGAAGCACCTGGCGGGTGTGATGCATTATGTTCTTCACCCATACATTGGTGTATTTGTTGTGGTTTACTTTGATGATATTCTTGTGTTTAGCATGTCTCTCGAAGATCATGTCACCCATCTTAGAACCGTTTTGCAAACTTTAAGAAAAGAACGCCTTTATGCTAATATGGAAAAATGCCTTTTTGGTGTTGATAAGCTTGTTTTCTTGGGTTTTGTTGTGTCTTCTAAGGGTGTTCATGTTGATGAAGCTAAAATTGATGCTATTAAAACTTGGCCACAACCAACCAACTTGCAACAAGTGTGATGTTTCCTTGGCCTAGCCGGTTTCTATCGTAGATTCGTTAAGGACTTTAGCACTATTGCATATCCTTTGCATGCCTTGAGTAAGAAGAATGCACCATTTGTTTGGGGAATATCCCAAGATACTGCATTTAACGAGTTTAAAAATTTGCTTACACATGCTCATTTGCTTTCCTTGCCCAATTTTGACAAAACTTTTGAAGTTCATTGCGATGCTAGTGGCAATGGTATAGGAGATGTGTTAATGCAAGAGAAGCATCCCATTGCTTATTTTAGTGAGAAACTTTCCTGCACGCAACTTAACTATCCAATCTATGACAAAGGGTTGTATGCTTTAGTGAGAGTCTTGCATGTGTGGGAACATTACCTTTGCCCTCATGAATTTATCATCCATACGGATCATGAAATGCTTAAATACCTTAAGGGCCAAACTAAATTGAATAAGCGTCATGCCAAATGGAGTGATTTTATCGAGTCTTTTTCCTTATGTCATCAAGTACATCAAAGGTAAGGAAAATGTTGTGGCAGACGCTCTTTCCCACAAATGCATGCTTGTTACTCAACTTGAATTGAATGTCATTGGCTTTGAACACATAAAAGACTTGTATGTGCATGATCCTACTTTTGCTATTCCTTATGCCAAATGTTTGACGCATACATCTTGGGAACGCTATTACATCAACGATGATTATCTTATGAGAGCTAACAAACTATGTATCCCTGAGTATTCTCTTTGTTTTTACTTTCACAAGAGGCTCATGGAGGAGGACTTATGGGACACTTTGGACACGACAAGACATTCGTTACGCTCTCCAAGAACTACTTTTGGCCCAAGATGTTCTGCGACGTCTCCCGCTATACCAACCGATGCTCTACATGTCACAAAGTTATGTCTAAAGCTCAATCCCATGGTCTCTATATGCCACTTCCTATTTCGTACCACCCATGGGAATATATTAATATGGACTTTGTGCTTGGTTTGCCTAGAACTATAAATGGCAAAGATTATGTGTTTGTTGTAGTGGACTGTTTCTCTAAGATGGCACATTTTATCCCGTGCAACAAGATAGACGATGATTCACATGTTGCAAATCTCTTTTGTAGGGAAATCTTCCATCTACATGGAGTGCCCAAGACTATCGTGTCGGACCGCAACGTCAAGTTCCTAAGCTACTTTTGGAAGACGCTATGCGCCAAGATCGGAATCAATCTCTTGTTCTCTTCAGCATGCCATCCACAAACTGACGGCCAAACAGAGGTCACAAATCGGACGCTCTCCACTCTCCTATGCGTGTTGATCAAGAAGAACATCAAGGAGTGGGAGGAGTGCTTACCCATCTCCGAGTACGCCTACAATCTCACAAGACACTCGACTACCGGCAAGTCCCCCTTCGAGGTAGTATATGGCTTCAACCCGTTGTCCCCATTGGACATTCTACCACTGCCACTACAAGAGCACATCAACACGGACATGAGCGTCCGAGCGAGATATCTCAAGAAGGTGCATGAAGATACAAGGCACACCATCGAGCGCCAAGTACAACGCCTCGTGACCAAGATCAACTTCAACAAGCACCCCATGATATTCAACAGTGGAGATCCTGTGTGGCTACACCTTCGCAAGGACCGCTTCCCCAACGAACGTAAGTCCAAGCTTCTACCACGAGCCGATGGACCCTTCAAGGTGATCGAACGATACAACAAAAGCTCCTACAAGATCAACATCACACGTAACAAATAATTCATGAGCGACATATTCAACGTCAAGGATCTCTCTCCCTGCCATGGTGATGAGGTTTTCGATCTGAGTTTGGATCTTTCCCAAGGGGGGCGATGATGCGGAGCATCCTACGGTGATCCCCATGGACCTACCTTCGTCTCCTATGATACCACATGGACCTATGACAAGAGCTCGAGCAAGGGCTATCGAAACTAAGGTGAACTCGCTCCTCTCTGAACTACCACTTCCCACATGTGAAACATGGCTACTACCACAAGCAGAAACACTATGTGTGATCAGGTACTTGGAGGGAAGCCACAGAGCAACTACATCAAACGGAGAAGATGGCGAGGACACCAAGTACAAGGACCATGAAGAAGAGCTACCAGGAAAACCACACCACTAGACAACCGGACCGGACCGGACGTCCGAACCCTGGAGCACCATCCAGCCATCCCAAGTCCCAGCCAGCCAATGCTACAGCGGTAGGACGACCGGTACGGACCGGACGTCCGACACCTTCCAGCGACCGGACGATCGAGCCACTCCGGACATCTGGTGTCATGTCATAGAACGGAAATTAACGGAAGTCCGAGCCCTCCAGACGACCGACGACCGGATGATCGATGGCCCACCGGACATCTAGCGACCCCTTACCAGAGCAGAATCACCAGACGACCGGTGCCTTCCGGATGACCGGTCCCTCGCGAGCCACGGACGTCCGATGGCTATCTGCGCATAGTGATTAGGGCCGAGGCCCATGTACCCCTTCGACCCCCTAGACTATATATAGGACTCCTCCTCCACTTTTCTAGGGTTAGCATTGGTTTAGCTCATATGAGAGATAGAGCTTTGCTCATCCACTTGACACATACTCCATTGGAGATCGAGGCCTCTGCGGAGAAGATCCCAAGTGGATTCAAGGCCCCGAAAGGGAAGAGCCCCTAGTGGATTCAAGACCTCCTATTGGAGAAGAACTTGCTACTTGTACCATCCTTTGTTGTGTTTGAATCTTGTATCACTCTTTATGCTCATGGATCTAGCACATGTGTGATTGTTCTCGTTGATTTGAGCGTTTCCCCTTGTGTTCTTCGTAGGATCCCCTCCATTTCGTAAAAGATCGGTAGGGTATCCACCCTATATCAATAATTATTTGGTAGCATGGTAAATTCACATGAAGGAATCAATTACAGTCGGCTATCCTTCCTTTCAGGCCTCTGTATCTATCTCTACTATCACGGAAAGGAATCAATCATTCACGGGGAAGTATATGTTAGACACGATTGGTATTGAATCACTATTATATGTATGCTCCCATTGCAACACTCGTGCAATTAACTGGTCCATATTTAAGTATTGAACATTCATTCTTATGTCAGACAAATATTAACATCCATTCCAATTAAAAAATGGTTTCACATCACAAATATAAGTTGCACACCATAGATATCTATTTCAGTAAAGTGGACATCACATATGTCAATTTCACATATATCTACATACCAATTTTGATTTCAGAACAACATATAACATATATCACATTATCAGTTCCAAATCTTCACTTGATTTCAATGTTAGAATTTCACTTCCGTTGGATCAATATTTCAGTATATTCCAGAACTGAAATATTTCGCTACATTTCAATTCCAGAAGCATGGGAGGCTATCCATCTGCTGAAGAACTGGGAGGCTCAAATCATGCAACATAAAACCATAATCATGAAGGGGACACACACACACACACACACATAAGACACATGCACATGCACGAAGAAAGTT
>NC_041393.1:33234981-33236609 GCF_002162155.2 Triticum dicoccoides
CTCCCTAGCTCTGCCAGTGATGGCGGGTGTAGGCGAGCCACGCCGGTCGAACTCATCGGCTTGGAGTAAGTCATGAACTGCTTCTTCTTTCGTGTCGGATCTGGCTGGATTTGTTTGGCTTGGGCAGAATTTAAGATGGTCCATACCTTTAAACACCACTAGTAGAAAAAGGGTCAAATGTGAAGCACAATAGTGCCGGTTGGAATTTCAGCCGGCACTAATGTGTACACTAGTGCCGGTTCGTGGCGGCGATCAATAGCACCGGTTCGTGGCGAACCTTTAGTACCGGTTCATGCCACGAACCGGTACTAAAGAGGCTGTGTCAGCCTGCGGTCAGGCTATGGCCCCACCATCACAATTTAGTGTCGGTTCGTACCACGAGCCGGTACTAATGAGGTTATGGCAAGCTGTTTTTAGTCCCACCTCGCTCCCCTAACAAGCCTTTTACCACCTTAAATATGTTATTTCTCAAACTATCACAAGCACTTAGTCTTCATTGAACTCTATGTGTAGAATTTGTGGCCGCAATATGAGTCTTCATCGGTTTATAAATCGTTGATGACTCATATTGACAATTCAGATTGTACACACAAAGATCATTGATGATCAAAGTATTTTTGATGTTATAAGATCATATTGACAATTTAGACTGTAAAGAAATATAAGATCATGATCTAAATGCTCTTATATTTTTTGCGTTCAGTATGCACCATTCAAAGCGACGCCATCAACTTTCAACCGTTTATGCCTTCATTTGCTATTTGTTTTGAGAACTAAATGACCTGGAAATTGAAAAGCACTACAAATGAACTCTGAAAAAGTTGAAACTTGGCATGGTATCATCATTTCACCCACATATCATGTTCAAAAAGTAGAGAGGGTTACGGCAAAAACTGGATGCACTTCGTTTACAAACTGGACAATCTCTTTCGAAGTATTCGGGTTTATGAGTTTATGGCAAGCTGTTTTTTAGTCCCACCTCGCAAAGTGAGAGGGACTAGGAGCGGTTTATAAGCCCTGAGTGCAGAGACAATGAAGAAGACGCTCAATGCTCATGTTGCTTAGCTTCAAGCCTTCAGGAATACGGTAGACTGCATGGAGCTATGCGCAGTGCAGTTTACACTATTCCGAATGGCTTAAAGCAAATTAACGAGCATTGCACCTCTTTTTTATTTTTAATAACTTATTACAACTCCGGACTTCTTCTATTATGGCAAAAACTAATTGCACGTCGACATTTCTTTTTTTTAAGTTATAACTCCAGACTTTGACCATCAAGTTTTGCAGAAAAGAAAAAATAGCAGAAAAGAAGAAAAACTATAGCTGAAAAGAAAAAAACAAAATAAAAAAACTACTCAGAAATAAATAGAAGAAAATAAATATAGCAGAAAATAAAAAACTATTCAGAAATAAATAGAAGAAAAAATAAAGCAGAAAAGAAAAAAAATTATATTTGCTATTTTTCAATCGTTTACAAAATAACCATGAAATTGCAAATCACTACAAAATGAACTCGGAAAATGTTGAATTTTGGCAAACTAGATGAAAAACTACTCACAAATAAATAGAAGAAAATAAATATAACAGAAAAGAAAAAACTATACAAAAAACTACGCAGAAATAAGAAG
>NC_041393.1:33236619-33237293 GCF_002162155.2 Triticum dicoccoides
GTCGCCGTCATCGGCCCCTGCCGCCCGTCATCGCCGCCCGCCCGTACGCGCCCACCGCTCCATACATGCACACACACGCACACTACATACACACACATAAATACACACACACACACACACACACACATGTACACGCACACACACACACTACACACACACATACACACAGACACACACAAACACACACACACACACTACACATACACTACACATGTACACACATATACACAAACACTACACACACACACACATATTTTTTTACTTATTTTCTGTTTAATTTCTAATGTTTAGATGAATTAGAACTATCTTGTTTATTTTTAGGATGTTAGAAATATTATCATCGATGAATTAGAAATATGTTAATGTTTAGTTCAACTAGTTAAATTAATATAATAACTAGTTTATTTTTAGTAAATATAATGCTTAGTTGAACTAGTTGAATTAATATATAGAACTAGTTTATTTTTAGTAAATGTTTAGTTGAACTAGTTGAATTAATATATAGAACTAGTTTATTTTTAGTAAATGCTTAGTTGAACTTGTTGAATTAATATATAGAACTAGTTTATTTTTAGTAAGTAAATGCTTAGTTCAACTAGTTGAATTAATATATAGAACTACTTTATTTTAGTATATGCTTAGTTTGAACTAGTTGAATTAATATAACTAGTTTA
>NC_041393.1:33238780-33253504 GCF_002162155.2 Triticum dicoccoides
CTAGTTGAATTAATATATAGAACTACTTTATTTTAGTATATGCTTAGTTTGAACTAGTTGAATTAATATAACTAGTTTATTTTTAGTAAATGTTTAGTTGAACTAGTTGAATTAATATATATAGAGAACTAGTTTATTTTTAGTAAATGTTTAGTTGAACTAGTTGAATTAATATATAAAACTACTTTATTTTAGTATATGCTTAGTTTGAATTAATATAACTAGTTTATTTTAGTAAATGCTTAGTTGAATTACTAGAAGTAGTTGAATTAATTGAATTAGTAAGTGATTAATGTTTCGCCTAATATGAACATAGGAAATGTCGTCTGACGACGGAAAAAATTTCATTATGTGCGATTACTGTGAAGACCAGCGCGGCCAGTGCGATAGAAATTTCCTTGTTGATGGTAGGCGATTCAGCATCAAGCTGGATGAGACTTTCGAATTCGATACAGTAAGTCACAACGACAAAGTCTGTTTTCGTAATTAAGCATGACTTATATATGCTTCATTTGCCTGACATATAATTTTTAATTTTCACTATTCTACTAGAGCATCCCGTGCCATGCAAGAATTTTTGTCTTGGATAAGATAGGTTTCAAAGATATGGAAACTATGGAGGTAAAGAGAGCTTACCTGAAAATTGAGCATGATGGTTATACTTTCAACGTCAAAGTATACAATACACACACGTACACATATTTTGAATGCAAAACTTGGCAAGCACTATGCAAGGCTTATGCATTTGAGCCTGGTATGGTTATCACCGTTGATATTCGTCCAGAAGATGATATTGAAGGTAATAGAGACATATGGGTCGATGTGCAGATGCCTCCAGTTCTACCATTATGTGAGTTCTTTTAATCTATATTTTCGTCTTTGATATTGCTTATTCAAAAATAACTGACAACTAATTTCTATTGACAGCTTATCTCCATTCAACCAAACATGTCCGGCGCTTGGTAGACAGGACCTACTACTATCCCGGAGCTGAACTAAACTGCGAGGAAATAAGTCATTATGTTTCATGGCTTGAGGATCTTCATACTGTCAAGACAAATTTTCTTCCTGCACTTAGAAATGTTAGTACTCAAAACGTGCGACCAATAGTGATGGTATTGAACAACAGTCACATCTATTTAGGAATGATGGTAAGATATTTACTATTTGTCCTCAGTGCATATTTTGCATACATATTTTTTTTGCTAAACTTTCATTGCTAAGTATATTAATTAAGTACTATACGATGTTCTTCAACAGGGACTCCCGATGACAGTTGTGCCTCAGGGGATCAAGACTAAAGGTCAGATGTCAATTGTTAGCTTACGGCCAAGAGATCCTGCATTGCACATGAATGCATTCAAGATTTCTAGAAGCGATGAATGCTTAATAGTGAAAGATTGGAGGAAAATTGTTAATGATCGCAGAGAAGTACTAGGGGGCAGCAATGAGAAGCGCAGCCCACGTTTAGGAGACAGGTTCATCGGCATGCTCCAGTATGATCAATCAGGAGAGCTATACATGTTCTATGCTATTTTACCAGAGAGAGAGTAGCTAGCAGGAGTGATTTAGCTAGTTCTTCATGCTACTCTTAATTAGTACTTGTCCTTTCATGTCCGTGTTCTTCGTTCTGAACTTAAGTGATTTGCTTTTGTGGTGTTATATATGAACGCTTATATCATGACAATCATGTTGAACTCAATGATTGGTTCTACTAGAAATTCTATTTATATATATATATATATGCATAACGTGTACAACGTGTAGTATCGTAAAATACCAGCAAACGAAAAAGAATTAAAATGGAAACACAAAATTAAATGAAAAAGAAATCATAAAACTAAAAAAACCCCAAACCTTATAGTACCGGTTGGTCTTACCAACCGGTACTAAAGGGCTCCAGGCCCCCGGAGCTGGCTCGTGCCACGTGGTTGCCCTTTAGCACCGGTTCGTGCTGAACCGGTACTAAAGGGGGGGGCTTTAGTGCCCACACTTTAGTGCCGGTTATGGAACCGGCACTAAAGGGCCTTACGAACCGGTGCTATTGCCCGGTTCTGCACTAGTGCACATATTATGTTTTTAACAACATTGAATCCCTATATACAAGATCAATTTCATGTATTGTTTATCAATTTCACACACTAAAATAATCTATTCCACATACTGAAATCACCAGTTCAATAAATTGAACATACCCACTACTGAAATCGGTCTCACCCATGCAAAATCGGTTTCAGAGATTGAAAATACCAGTTTCACAAATTGAAGAAAAGTCAGTTTCACGTATTAAATTATCAGTTTCACACATGTGAAAGCGAGTTGTTTCAATATGCATGTGAAACAAATTTTGTTTGAATATGTTGAACATAGTTATGAGATATGTGAAACGGATTACTTTTTTAAATGTCAAACGGAAATGTGAGAAATAGAAATTTGCTTTAGTTTGTGAAATAGTGAAAGAATTGAAATCGTTTCTTTGTGGAATTCAAATGAAGATATGACTGAAATCCAAACTAGCTTCAAATGTGCTGAAGATTGATCTTGTTTTATAGGTCTTGTTGTTAGAAATTCAAATATATAAAATATATGAAAGCGTCATTTTTAGTGAAAAGATATCAATCAACTAAAAAAGCACTAAAGAAATAAATGTTTTTATGGGGAGAGATATGATGAGAAGTTGCATGTGCCTTCTCTCTGTTCAATACTCCCATGGGCAAAAGCTGATACAAAGAGAAAGCCTAACATGTATTTTGATGTATAGCAACATGCATCACTAAATTCATTAGTTGTTGAGTTATGTGTGAACAGTTGGTACCAATCTCCACTAGGTAGCGAGTGCTGAATCTTTTACCCGTATATAGCAGGGTTGCTAGATTTTCTTTTTCCTTGCATGTGTGTATCGTATATGTCCAAGCTAGTTGCAATTACAAGGATGATATGTAAGCCCATATTCTGAGAGGCCTCCACAATTTCAGAACAAAGATTCACAACAAAATCTAACTCGTATAATTCGATGTATCTCCTTATCCCAAAAGGTGTAGTGATCGATGTACGTGTATTGAAACTAGAACCGAAAAGGACATATAAAGAATGATGTTAATGGTAGCATATTTATTGAGATTTTGGAGCAACACTACTACATAAACACCTACCTGAACCATCGAAAGTGATTACATGTTTGGGTATGCCTATTGATGTACGCACGTCAAGAAATGGAGCCTTCAAATATTTGAAGGAGTATGGAGCTGTGTTCAAGGGTGGACGAAGAAAAATTACTCTTCAAAGATAAAGAGTGTCGAATAGATCAATGGCAAAGGCTATCCCCGAACTCAATCGCATGCGTCAAATTGCCTCAGGGTCCATGTTGACACATTGATGGACTATTGCGGAAACTTTGTTGGGAAAGTAGAACAGGGTCTGAGAGGCCAAAAAGAAGTATACCGATGGATTCCCCTGGCGACGCTCCTGGCGATGCGCCCCTCCCCGCGGCGGCCGACGCCCTCGCCGGCTCTCCCGTCGCTTGCGCCGTCTCGGCTCCTGCCGCCCCGTCCTCTCCGCCGGCGCCGGCGGCTTTGGTCCTCTGCCCGCCGCCCGAGGCCGTTCCTCCCCCTGCCCCCCCCTCCTCCCCCGTTGCGCTGGGCGGACCTCACCGACGAGCCCTCGTTTCCCTCCCCCGCTGCCCCCTCCTCCCCTGCCGTTGCCACCCCTCACCGCACCATGCTGCCCAGCCGGGCCGGTGGCTCAGCCCCCCAGGAGCGGGGTTCTTCCACCGGCTCGCGGCTGCCGCGGTGGCCGGCGCAGCGCTCGAGCTCGCCACGGGCTGGTTGGGGCCAAGGCATGGACTTGCGGCGCGGGGCTGCTTGTCGCTGGCGGGTGCGGGCCTGGGGTGTCGCTGGCCGCTCCAAAAGGGGCGCCGCCCGCTCCTCCTGGTGCTGCCCGGTGACCGGTGCTGGCCCGGTGGCCCCTCCGACGCCACTCACGGCTCGCTGCGGCACCGCGCCCTCACCTCCGGTGCTGCGGGTGTGAAAGCACAAGTGCTCCCTAGGTGGTTTTGGTAATTAATGTCAACATATTTTTTATTGGACTAACACTTTTATCTAGCATATTTCAGACAAGTTCAACTATGGAGTGGCATGGACTAAAGGATGTGGAACCCCTTCAAGATGCTAAGGACAAAGGGTTGGCTCAAGCTTCAAGATCAAGACTCTACATTTTACATTTTAGTGATCCAAGATCACATTGAGTCTATAGGAAAAACCAATACTATCAAGAAGGGATGAGGTGTTGCTTAATGAGTTTCTTGCTTCACAGTGCTTAGTGATATGCTCCAAAACCCTCAACTACTTTCCCACATCCACACATATGTCCTAAACCTAAAGTCAAACTCGGCCCCACCGATTCATTCTATCTGGCGCCACCGAGTTCAGATGTCATAGCCACTGCCACAAACCCTAGGCAAATCAGTCTCACCGATAGGGATCTCGGTCTCACCGAGATGGGATTGTAATCTCTCTGTGTATGTGAAGAAAATATGCCCTAGAGGCAATAATAAAGTTATTATTTATTTCCTTATTTCATGATAAATGTTTATTATTCATGCTAGAATTGTATTAACCGGAAACATGATACATGTGTGAATACATAGACAAACATATAGTCACTAGTATGCCTCTACTTGACTAGCTCATTAATCAAAGATGGTTATGTTTCCTAACCATAGACATGTGTTGTCATTTGATTAATGAGGTCACATCATTAGGAGAATGATGTGATTGACATGACCCATTCCGTTAGCCTAGCACTTGATCGTTTAGTATGTTGCTATTGCTTTCTTCATGACTTATACATGTTCCTGTAACTATGAGATTATGCAACTCCCGTTTACCGGAGGAACACTTTGGGTGCCACCAAACGTCACAACGTAACTGGGTGATTATAAAGGAGTACTACAGGTGTCTCCAAAGGTACATGTTGGGTTGGCGTATTTCGAGATTAGGTTTTGTCACTCCGATTGTCGGAGAGGTATCTCTGGGCCCTCTCGGTAATGCACATCACTATAAGCCTTGCAAGCAATGTAGCTAATGAGTTAGTTACGGAATGATGCATTACGTAACGAGTAAAGAGACTTGCCAGTAACGAGATTGAACTAGGTATTGGATACCGACGATCGAATCTCGAGCAAGTAACATACTGATGACAAAGGGAACAACGTATGTTGTTATGCGGTTTGACCGATAAAGATCTTCGTAGAATATGTAGGAGCCAATATGAGCATCCAGGTTCCGCTATTGGTTATTGACCGAGAATAGTTCTAGGTCATGTCTACATAGTTCTCGAACCCATAGGGTCCGCACGCTTAAGGTTTCGATGACAGTTATATTATGAGTTTATGAGTTTTGATGTACCGAAGGAGTTCGGAGTCCCGGATGAGATCGGGGACATGACGAGGAGTCTCGAAATGGTCGAGATGTAAAGATCGATATATTGGACGACTATATTCGGAGTTCGGAAAGGTTTCGAGTGATTCGGGTATTTTTCGGAGTACCGGAGAGTTACGGGAATTCGCCGGGGAGTATATGGGCCTTATTGGGCCATACGGGAATAGAGGAGAGAGGCCGAAAGGAAGGGTGCGCGCAGCCCCCCTCTGGTCCGAATTGGACAAGGGGTGCGGCCCCCCTTTCCTTCCTCCTCTCCCCCTCTTTCCCCCTTTCTCCTACTCCAACAAGGAAGGAGGGAGTCCTACTCCCGGTGGGAGTAGGACTCCCCTTGGCGCGCCCCTCTTAGGCCGGCCGCCCCCTCCCCCCTTGCTCCTTTATATACGGGGGCAGGGGGGCACCTCTAGGAAGAACACAAGTTGATCTACGGATCGTTCATTAGCCGTGTGCGGTGCCCCCCTCCACCATATTCCACCTCGGTCATATCGTCGCGGAGTTTAGGCGAAGCCCTGCGCCGGTAGACCATCATCATCGTCACCACGCCGTCGTGCTGACGGAACTCATCCCCGACACTTTGCTGGATCGGAGTCCAGGATCGTCATCGAGCTGAACGTGTGCTGAACTCGGAGGTGCCGTACGTTCGATACTTGGATCGGTCGGATCGTGAAGACGTACGACTACATCAACCGCGTTGTCATAACGCTTACGCTTACGGTCTACGAGGGTACGTGGACATTACTCTCCCCTCTCGTTGCTATACCATCACCATGATCTTGCGTGTGCGTAGGAAAATTTTGAAATTACTACGTTCCCCAACAGTGGCATCCGAGCCTAGGTTTTATGCGTTGATGTTATATGCATGAGTAGAACACAAGTGAGTTGTGGGCGATACAAGTCATACTGCTTACCAGCATGTCATACTTTGGTTCGGCGGTATTGTTGGATGAAGCGGCCCGGACCGACATTACGCGTACGCTTACGCGAGACTGGTTTTACCGACGTGCTTTGCACATAGGTGACTAGCGGGTGTCTGTTTCTCCAACTTTAGTTGAACCGAGTGTGGCTACGCCCGGTCCTTGCGAAGGTTAAAACAGCGCTAACTTGACGAACTATCGTTGTGGTTTTGATGCGTAGGTAAGAACGGTTCTTGCTCAGCCCGTAGCAGCCACGTAAAATTTGCAACAACAAAGTAGAGGACGTCTAACTTGTTTTTGCAGGGCATGTTGTGATGTGATATGGTCAAGACGTGATGAGATATAAGTTGTTGTATGAGATGATCATGTTTTGTTGAAGTTATCGGCAACTGGCAGAAGCCCTATGGTTATCTCTTTGTTGCATAAGATGCAAGTGCCAAATAATTGATTTACTTTATCGCTATACGATAGCAATAGTTGCAAGAGCAATAGTTGGCGAGACGAACATGTGACGACACATTGATATAGATCAAGATGATGAAGATCATGGTGTCGTGCCGGTAACAATAGAGATCATGACAGTACTTTGGAGATGGAGATCAAAGGCGCAAGATGATCATGGCCATATCATGTCACATATTTTGATTGCATATGATGTTTATCTGTTATACATCTTATTCTGTTTTGTTTGACGGTAGCATTTTAAGATGATCTCTCACTAATTATCAAGAAGTGTTCTCCCTAAGTATGCACCGTTGCAAAAGTTCTTCGTGCTGAGACACCACGTGATGATCGGGTGTGATAGGCTCTACGTTCAAATACAACGGGTGCAAAACAGTTGCACACGCGGAATACTCGGTTAAACTTGACGAGCCTAGCATATACAGATATGGCCTCGGAACACGGAGACCGAAAGGTCGAGCATGAATCATATAGTAGATATGATCAACATAGTGATGTTCACCATTGAAACTACTCCATCTCACGTGATGATCGGACATGGTTTAGTTGATTTGGATCACGTGATCACTTAGATGACTAGAGAGATGTCTGTCTAAGTGGGAGTTCTTAAGTAATATGATTAATTGAACTTTAATTTATCATGAACTTAGTCCTGGTAGTATTTTGCAAATTATGTTGTAGATCAATAGCTTGCGTTGTTGCTTTCATATGTTTATTTTGATATGTTCCTAGAGAAAATTGTGTTGAAAAATGTTAGTAGCAATGATGCGGATTGGATCCGTGATCTGAGGTTTATCCTCACTGCTGCACAGAAGAATTATGTCCTTATTGCACCGCTAGGTGACAGACCTATTGCAGGAGCATATGCAGACGTTATGAATGTTTGGCTAGCTCAATATGATGACTACTTGATAGTTTAGTGCACCATGCTTAACAGCTTAGAATCGGGACTTCAAAGATGTTTTGAACGTCATGGACCATATGAGATGTTCCAGGAGTTGAAGTTAATAGTTCAAGCAAATACCCGAGTTGAGAGATATGAAGTCTCCAACAAGTTCTATGGCTAAAAGATGGAGGAGAATCGCTCAACTAGTGAGCATGTGCTCAGATAGTCTAGGTACTACAATCGCTTGAATCAAGTGGGAGTTAATCTTCCAGATAAGATAGTGATTGACAGAATTCTCTAGTCACCATCACCAAGTTAGTAGAACTTTGTGATGAACTATAGTATGCAAGGGATGACGAAAACGATTCCCGAGCTCTTCATGATGTTGAAATCGACGAAGGTAGAAATCAAGAAAGAGCATCAAGTGTTGATGATTGACAAGACCACTAGTTTCAAGAAAAGGGTAAAGGGAAAGAAAGGGAACTTCAAGCAGAATGGCAAGCAAGTTGTCACTCTGAAGAAGACCAAAGCTGGACCAAAGCCTGAAACTGAGTGCTTACACTGCAAAGGAAATGGTCACTGGAAGCGGAAATGCCCTGAATATTTGGTGGATAAGAAGGATGGCAAAGTGAACAAGGGTATATTTGATATACATGTTATTGATGTGTACTTTAACTAGTGTTTATAGTAGCCCCTGAGTATTTGATACTTGTTCGGTTGCTAAATATTAGTAACTCAAAACAGGAGTTACGGAATAAACAGAGACTAGTTGAGGGTGAAGTGATGATGTGTGTTGGAAATAGTTCCAAGATTGATATGATCATCATCACACTCTCCCTACACTTTCGAGATTTGTGTAGAACCTAAATAAATGTTATTTGGAGTTTGCATTGAGCATGAATATGATTTGATCATGTTTATTGCAATACGGTTATTCATTTAAAATCAGAGAATAATTGTTGTTCTGTTTACATGAATAAAACCTTCAATGGTCATACACCCAATGAAAATAGTTTGTTGGATCTCGATCGTAGTGATACACATATTCATAATATTGATGCCAAAAGATGCAAAGTTAATAATGATAGTGCAACTTATTTGTGGCACTGTCGTTTGGGTCATATCGGTGTAAAGCGCATGAAGAAACTCCATAAAGATGGATTTTCGGAATCACTTGGTTATGAATCATTTGATGCTTGCGAACCGTGCCTTTTGGGCAAGATGACTAAAACTCCGTTCTTCAGAACAATGGAACGAGCTACTGACTTGTTGGAAATAATACATACCGGTGTATGTGATCCAATGAGTGTTGATGCTCGTGGCAAGTATCGTTATTTTCTGATCTTCACAAGATGATTTGAGCAGATATGGGTATATCTACTTAATGAAGCACAAGTTTGAAACATTTGAAAAGTTCAAAGAATTTTAGAGTGAAGTGAAGAATCATCGTAACAAGAAAATAAAGTTTCTGCGATTTGATCACAGAGACAAATATTTAGTTATGAGTTTGGCCTTCATATAAAACTATGTGGAATAGTTTCACAGCTCACGCCACATGGAACACCACAACGTTATGGTGTGTCCGAACATCGTAATCGTACTTTACTAGATATGGTGCGATCTATGATGTCTCTTATCAGTTTACCACTATCATTTTGGGGTTATGCATTAGAGACAGTTGCATTCACTTTAAATAGGGCACCATCGAAGTCCGTTGAGACGACGCCTTATAAATTGTGGTTTGGCAAGAAACCAAAGTTGTTGTTTCTTAAATTTTGGGGTTGCGATGCTTATGTGAAAAAGTTTCAACCTGATAAGCTCGAACCCAAATCGGAGAAGTGCGTCTTCATAGAATACCCAAAGGTAACTATTGGGTACACCTTCTATCACAGATCCGAAGGCAAGTTATTCATTGCTAAAATGGATCCTTTCTAGAGAAGAAGTTTCTCTCGAAAGAAGTGAGTGGGAGGAAAGTAGAACTTGATGAGGTAACTGTACCTGCTCCCTTATTGGAAAGTAGTTCATCACAGAAATCTGTTCCTGTGACTACTACACCAATTAGTGAGGAAGTTAATGATGATGATCATGAAACTTCAGATTAAGTTACTACAGAACCTCGTAGGTCTTCCAGAGTAAGATCCGCACCAGAGTGGTACGGTAATCCTGTTCTGGAAGTTATGTTACTAGACCATGACGAACCTACGAACTATGAAGAAGCGATGGTGAGCCCAGATTCCGCAGAATGGCTTGTGGCCATGAGATATGAGATGAGATCCATGTATGAAAACAAAGTATGGACTTTGATTGACTTGCCCAATGATCGGCGAGACATTGAGATTAAATGGATCTTCAAGAGGAAGACGGACACTGATAGTGTTACTATCTACAAAGCTAGAATTGTCGCAAAAGGTTTTCGACAAGTTCAAGGTGTTGACTACGATGAGAGTTTTTCACTCATATCTATGCTTAAGTCTGTCTGAATCATGTTAGCAATTGCCGCATTTTATGAAATCTGGCAAATGGATAAACAAAACTGCATTCCTTAATGGTTTTCTTAAAGAAGAGTTGTATATGATGCAACCAGAAGGTTTTGTCAATCCTAAAGGTGCTAACAAATTGTGCAAGCTCCAGCGATCCATCTATGGACTGGTGCAAGCATCTCGGAGTTGGAATATACGCTTTGATGAGTTGATCAAAGCATATGGTTTTATACAGACTTTTGAAGAAGCCTGTGTTTACAAGAAAGTGAGTGGGAGCTCTATAGCATTTCTAATATTATATGTGGATGACATATTGTTAATTGGAAATGATATGGAAATTCTAGATAGCATGAAAGGATACTTGAATAAGAGTTTTTCAAAGCAAGACCTCGGTGAAGCTGCTTACACATTGAGCATCAAGATCTATATAGATAGATCAAGACGCTTGATAAGATTTTTCAATGAGTACATACCTTGATAAATTTTTGAAATAGTTCAAAATGGAACAGTCAAAGAAGGAGTTCTTGCCTGTGTTACAAGGTGTGAAGTTGAGTAAGACTCAAGACCCGACCATTGCAGAAAATAGAAAGAGAATGAAAAGTCATTCCCCATGCCTCATTCATAGGTTCTGTAAAGTATGCTATGCTGTGAACCAGACCTATTGTATACCTTGCTCTGTGTTTGGCAAAGGAATACAATTTTGATCTAATAGTAGATCACTGGACATGGGTCAAGAATATCCTTAGTGAAGACTAAGGAGATGTTTCTCGATTATGGAGGTGATAAAAGAGCTCGTCGTAAAAGTTACAACGATGCAAGATTTTACACCAATCCAGATGACTCTAAGTCTCAATCTGGATACATATTGAAAGTGGGAGAATTAGCTAGAGTAGCTCCGTGCAGAGCATTGTGGACATAGAATATTTGCAAAATACATACGGCTCTGAATATGACAGACCCGTTGACTAAGCTTCTCTCACGAGCAAAACATGATCATACCTTAGTACTCTTTTGGGTGTTAATCACATAGCGATGTGAACTAGATTATTGACTCTAGTAAACCCTTTGGGTGTTGATCACATGATGATGTGAACTATGGGTAGTAATCACATGCAGATGTGAATATTGGTGTTAAATCACATAGCGATGTGAACTAGATTATTGACTCTAGTGCAAGTGGGAGACTGAAGGAAATATGCCCTAGAGGCAATAATAAAGTTATTATTTATTTCCTTATTTCATGATAAATGTTTATTATTCATGCTAGAATTGTATTAACCGGAAACATGATACATGTGTGAATACATAGACAAACATATAGTCACTAGTATGCCTCTACTTGACTAGCTCATTAATCAAAGATGGTTATGTTTCCTAACCATAGACATGTGTTGTCATTTGATTAATGAGGTCACATCATTAGGAGAATGATGTGATTGACATGACCCATTCCGTTAGCCTAGCAATTGATCGTTTAGTATGTTGCTATTGCTTTCTTCATGACTTATACATGTTCCTGTAACTATGAGATTATGCAACTCCCATTTACCGGAGGAACACTTTCGGTGCTACCAAACGTCACAACGTAACTGGGTGATTATAAAGGAGTACTACAGGTGTCTCCAAAGGTACATGTTGGGTTGGCGTATTTCGAGATTAGGTTTTGTCACTCTGATTGTCGGAGAGGTATCTCTGGGCCCTCTCGGTAATGCACATCACTATAAGCCTTGCAAGCAATGTAGCTAATGAGTTAGTTACGGAATGATACATTACGTAATGAGTAAAGAGACTTGCCAGTAACGAGATTGAACTAGGTATTGGATACCGATGATCGAATCTCGGGCAAGTAACATACCGATGACAAAGGGAACAACGTATGTTGTTATGCGGTTTGACCGATAAAGATCTTCGTAGAATATGTAGGAGCCAATATGAGCATCCAGGTTCCGCTATTGGTTATTGACCGAGAATAGTTCTAGGTCATGTCTACATAGTTCTCGAACCCGTAGGGTCCGCACGCTTAAGGTTTCGATGACAGTTATATTATGAGTTTATGAGTTTTGATGTACCGAAGGAGTTCGGAGTACCGGATGAGATCGGGGACATGACGAGGAGTCTCGAAATGGTCGAGACGTAAAGATCGATATATTGGACGACTATATTCGGAGTTTGGAAAGGTTCCGAGTGATTCGGGTATTTTTTGGAGTACCGGAGAGTTACGGGAATTTGCCGGGGAGTATATGGGCCTTATTGGGCCATACGGGAATAGAGGAGAGAGGCCAAAAGGAAGGAGGCGCGCAGCCCCCCTCTGGTCCGAATTGGACAAGGGGTGCGGCCCCCCTTTCCTTCCTCCTCTCCCCCTCTTTCCCCCTTTCTCCTACTCCGAGGGAGTCCTACTCCCGGTGGGAGTAGGACTTCCCTTGGCGCGCCCCTCCTAGGTCGGCCGCCCCCTCCCCCCTTGCTCCTTTATATACGGGGGCAGGGAGCACCTCTAGGAAGAACACAAGTTGATCTACAGATCATTCCTTAGCCGTGTGTGGTGCCCCCCTCCACCATATTCCACCTCGGTCATATCATCGCGGAGTTTAGGCGAAGCCCTGCGCCGGTAGACCATCATCATCGTCACCATGCCGTCGTGCTGACGGAACTCATCCCCGACACTTTGCTGGATCGGAGTCCGGGGATCGTCATCGAGCTGAACGTGTGCTGAACTCGGAGGTGCCGTACGTTCGGTACTTGGATCGGTCGGATAGTGAAGACGTACGACTACATCAACCGCGTTGTCATAACGCTTCCGCTTACGGTCTACGAGGGTACGTGGACATTACTCTCCCCTCTCGTTGCTATACCATCACCATGATCTTGCGTGTGCGTAGGAAAATTTTGAAATTACTACGTTCCCCAACAGTATGTCCATTATCAAAATCGGTCTTACCGAGTTTGAGCAATCGGTACTACCGAGATTACAATGCAAACTCTCTGGTTAACTTATTACCAAAATTGGTCTCACCGAGTTCGAGTAATCGGTACCATCGAGTTTGCCTGACCAACTCTCTGGTTAGCTTATTACCAAAATCGGTCTCACCGAGTTTGTGTAATCGGTCTCACCGAGATTACGTTATGCCCTAACCCTAACCATATCGGTCCTACCGAGTTGCATTTCGGTCCCACCGAAAACCCTAACGGTCACATTGTTTACTAAATCGGTCTGACCGAGTTTGTTGATTCGGTCCCACCGAGATTGGTAAATTGTGTGTAACGGTTAGATTTTGTGTGGAGGCTATATATACCCCTCCACCTCCTCTTCATTCGTGGAGAGAGACATCAGAACAAACCTACACTTCCAACTTACTATTTCTGAGAGAGAACTACCTACTCATGTGTTGAGGCCAAGATATTCCATTCCTACCATATGAATCTTGATCTCTAGCCTTCCCCAAGTTGCTTTCCACTCAAATCTTCTTTCCACCAGATCCAAATCCTATGAGAGAGAGTTGAGTGTTGGGGAGACTATCATTTGAAGCACAAGAGCAAGGAGTTCATCATCAACACACCATTTGTTAATTCTTGGAGAGTGGTGTCTCCTAGATTGGCTAGGTGTCACTTGGGAGCCTCCAACAAGATTGTGGAGTTGAACTAAGGAGTTTGTAAGGGCAAGGAGATCGCCTACTTCGTGAAGATCTACCGCTAGTGAGGCAAGTCCTTCGTGGGCGACGGCCATGGTGGGATAGACAAGGTTGCTTCTTCATGGACCCTTCTTGGGTGGAGCCCTCCGTGGACTCGTGCAACCGTTACCCTTCATGGGTTGAAGTCTCCATCAACGTAGATGTACGATAGCACCACCTGTCGGAACCACGACAAAAACATCTATGTCTCCAATTGCGTTTGAAATCTCCAAACCCTTCCCTTTACATTCTTGCAAGTTGCATGCTTTAATTTTCGCTGCTCATATACTCTTTGCATGCTTGCTTGAATTGTGTGAAGATTGCTTGACTTGTGCTAAGATTGCTAAAATCTGCCAAAAACTAAAATTGGGAAAAGACTTAATTTTTATTTTGTCAAGTAGTCTAGTCACCCCCCCCCCTTCTAGACTTACTTACACTTCTTCTCAAGGTCCTACAGGGTGTCTCCCTTCCGGCCATTCATTGTCGCCTTTGGATCCTCCTCCCTGCGTTTCCGGTCATCCCAACATGGCTTGTGCCCTGCGCCTGCTCGCTCCGGTGCCTCGCCGGCGATGGCGGCGGTGCCATGCGCGTCCGTGGTAACCCTACACAGGAAGAGGCCGCCCCGCCTGCTGGGCCAAGCTGCTTCCGCACCGGGTGTGCTGGGCCCTGGCCCGGCCCATCCTTTGTGCCCGCCTGCTGGGCCTCCTCCCCCTCGGCTGGGCCGGCCCGCGGGAGTTGGGCTGCTTGGTTTCCCTAGGCCCAGCTCCCCGGTGCCCTCGATTTGGCTCCCCTGCCGCCTCCCGTTGGCCCCTGCTCCATCACCCGCCGCCTCCTCCCTCCCCTCGAGCGCCCGTGTACCCTCGAGCTCTCCTGCCCCTGTGC
>NC_041393.1:33253971-33288035 GCF_002162155.2 Triticum dicoccoides
CGCCACGGTCGCCGATGCCACAGGAGTGGGACGATGGCGGAGCGTGGCGCAAGCGTTGTGCCAACGACCGGCGCAATCCTCCCCGGCCGTCACCGGACTCGCTCCGGCACGAGGAGGAGCTCCGCCGCGAGTTAAGGGATCTCCGCGAGGGCCTCCGCGATGACCGCCGTTCCCTGGGCCGCTGTGATGCGTGGGGACTGTCGGTGTCAAAACCTGCGGATCTCGGGTAGGGGGTCCCGAACTGTGCGTCTAGGCAGATGGTAACAGGAGACAATGGGACACGATGTTTTTACCCAGGTTCGGGCCCTCTCGATGGAGGTAAAACTCTACTCCTGCTTGATTAATATTGATGATATGAGTAGTACAAGAGTTGATCTACCACGAGATCAGAGAGGCTAAACCCTAGAAGCTAGCCTATGGTATGGTTGTTGTTCGTCCTACGGACTAAACCTCTCCGGTTTATATAGACACCGGAGAGGGCTAGGGTTACACAGAGTCGATTACAATGGGAGGAGATCTACATATCATATCGCCAAGCTTGCCTTCCACGCCAAGGAAAGTCCTATCCGGACACGGGACGAAGTCTTCAATCTTGTATCTTCATAGTCCGGGAGTCTGGCCAAAGGTCATAGCCCGGCCATGCGGACACCCCCTAATCCAGGACTCCCTCAGTAGCCCCCGAACCAGGCTTCAATGACGATGAGTCCGGCGCGCAGATTTGTCTTCGGCGTTGCAAGGCGGGTTCTTCTCCAAATCTCATATACCTGTCGAATAGTGTCCGGCTTCCGATGAATGTTGCGCTCCTTGGCTTGTGCGCCCAATAATGGCCATCTTCCACGTGTCAAAAGAATGCAAAAAGACAGGGTGTTTTTTCATTTACTCCCCTAGCTGCAAAAATGGGTCGCCTATAAAAGAGGCGGGGACTTAGATCCGACTCACACCATCTTCCCTCCACGAGCATTCATCGGAGCGCATTCGACAAAGATTCATTCCATCATGACCGATCAACGCAGCTCCTCCTCTCGCCCCCCCCCCAACCCTCAGCCTGGAGATTGGGAGAGGTGTTCCGTCCCGCACAGCAAGGTAGTAGTGCTCCAAGCCAAGGGGCTTCTCCCCCCAGCTTACATGGTCCCAGTTCGAGCCGGGATTGCCACTTATAATGGCGGAGAGCAAGCGGAGAGCGTCCCCAATCCCTCCAAAGGAGAGCGGGTATGCCTTGTCCCTTATTTAATAAGAGGGCTCGGATTTCTAGTTCATCCGTTTCTCTGGGGGCTCCTGGAGTTCTATGGCCTCTAGTTACACAACCTTACGCCTGCCTCCATATTGCATATTGCGGGCTTCGTAGCACTTTCCGAGCTGTTTTTGGGCATCGAGGCCCATTTCGCGCTGTGGAAGAAGTTATTCTGCCTCGTGCCCGTTCTCAGGAGGGGTCGATATATCAAGTGGGCGGAGCCGAACTATGGCGCATCGCCGGGACCAGATATCTATCCGGAACCCCAAAGAAGGTGTCTGAAGACTGGCCTTCAGAATGGTTTGATATAGAAGACGTCCCTCTGCCGGACCCTGTACGGATCGGCCTCCCTGAGTTTGATAATGCTCCCTTGAAGAAACGCCTGAGCTGGCGCCCACGGAGCCCTCAGAAGGAAAATGACAGGGACGTCTGAGGGAGTCCTGGACTAGGGGGTGTCCGGATAGCCGAACTATCATCATCAGCCGAACTCCAAGACTATGAAGATACAAGATTGAAGACTTCGTCCCGTGTCCGGATGGGACTTTCCTGGCGTGGAAGGCAAGCTTGGTGATACGGATATGTAGATCTCCTACCATTGTAACCGACTCTGTGTAACCCTAGCCCTCTCCGGTGTCTATATAAACCGGATGGTTTTAGTCCATAGGACGAACAACAATCATACCATAGGCTAGCTTCTAGGGTTTAGCCTCCTTGATCTCGTGGTAGATCTACTCTTGTAATACCCACATCATCAATATCAATCAAGCAGGACGTAGGGTTTTACCTCCATCAAGAGGGCCCGAACCTGGGTAAAACATCGTGTCCCTTGTCTCCTGTTACCATCCGCCTAGACGCACAGTTCGGGACCCCCTACCCGAGATCCGCCGGTTTTGACACCGACTTTGGTGCTTTCATTGAGAGTTCCTCTGTGTCGTCGCCGATAGGCTCGATGGCTTCTTTGATCATCAACAACGACGCAGTCCAGGGTGAGACTTTTCTCCCCGGACAGATCTTCGTATTCGGAGGCTTTGCACTGCGGGCCAATTCGCTTGGCCATCTGGAGCAGATCGAAAGCTACGCCCCTGGCCGTCAGGTCAGATTTGGAAGTTTGAACTTGACGGCTGACATCCACGGAGACTTGATCTTCGATGGATTCGAGCCACAGCCGAGCGCGCCGCACTGTCACGATGGGCATGATTTAGCTCTGCAGCCGGACAGTGCCCTGGAGGCCGCACACGAGTCCGCTCCGACCCTCAATTCGGAGCCGGCTGCGCAGATCGAGGACGGGTGGCTAGACACCGCCTCAGGAGCTGCAACCTCTACGGCGATGGAGCCGAATACTGACCTTATCCCTTGTGAAGCTCGTGACTCCGAGGTGCCGGACTCCTCGCCGGACTCCGAACCTCCCGCGCCCCCTCCAATCGAATCCGATTGGGCGCCGATCATGGAGTTCACCGTTGCGGACATCTTTCAATACTCACCTTTCGGCGACATCCTGAGTTCGCTAAAGTATCTCTCGTTATCAGGACAGACCTGGCCGGACTGCGGTCAGGATGGTTGGGATGCGGACGACGAAGAAATTCAAGGCCCACCCACCACCCACTTAGTAGCCACTGTCGACGATCTAACCGACATGCTAGACTTCGACTCCGAAGACATTGACGGTATGGACGACGATGCCAGAGACGACCAAGAACCAGCACCTATGGGGCACTGGAAAGCCACCTCAACTCATGATGTATACATGGTGGATACACCAAAAGTAAGCGATAACGAGGAACAACGGGACGTGGCGAAGGACAACTCCCCCGACAAACAACCAAAACGGCGACGCAAGCACCGCCCGAAGTCCTGCCTCGATAACAACGGCACCCATACTGACCCAGCCTAAGAGCAGGGCGAAGCAGTGGACGACGAACATGCCACCAAGCAACCATCCTAACAGGATGAATTGGACAAGCAACCCATCCCCGGCGAAAACAACAGTCCAGACGATCTCATGCCGGACACATCACCGGAGCATAAGAACCTTCATAAAAGGCTCGTCGCCACTGCAAGAAGTTTGAAGAAGCAAAAGTGGAAGCTCAAAATAGCGGAGGACGCACTCAGAATGAGATGGAGCAAAGTACTCAATACCGTAGATAAATACGGCGATAGTCACCAGGCAAAGAGCTACCCGAAGCGCAAGCTGTTGCCCGAATTTGACGAGGAGGCCGTAGAGCCCCCACAGTCAAAAAAGAAAGAGGCCGCCTGGCCGGATAGACGACCAGATGACAGGCTAAGAGCGGCAAGCGGCGCCGCACACAAGCCGGCACACGATCCACATAAGGATCCTCGCAAAAAGGATGGACCGGTCAGGTCCATCTATGGGCCAAAAAAGAAGACTCCAGGGAGCAACACAACACGCCGAGTGTTTGAAGACAACGGCACACCTAAATACAGGGGCGCCGCACACCCACTATGTTTCACCGATGAGGTACTGGATCATGAATTTCCAGCGGGATTAAAACCCGTAAACATAGAGGCATATGACGGAACAACAGACCCCGGAGTCTGGATTGAGGATTATATCCTACACATACATATGGCCAGAGGAGACGATCTCCATGCCATAAAATACCTGCCCCTCAAGCTCAAAGGGACAGCTCGGCATTGGCTCAAAAGCCTCCCAGAAAATACCATTGGAAGTTGGGAAGAGCTCGAGGATGCGTTTCGAGCAAATTTTCAGGGGACTTATGTCCGCCCTCCGGATGCAGACGATTTAAGTCACATAACTCAACAGCCCGGAGAGTCAGCACGCAAATTCTGGAATAGGTTCCTCACCAAAAAGAACCAAATAGTCGACTGTCCGGACGCCGAAGCCTTAGCAGCCTTTAAGCATAACGTCCGAGACGAATGGATCGCCAGACACCTCGGCCAGGAAAAACCAAGAACAATGGACGCGCTGACAAGCCTCATGACCCGCTTTTGCACCGGGGAAGATAGCTGGCTGGCAAGATGCAGCACCAGCGACCCGAGTACATCCGAGGTCAGGGATGGAAATGGAAAATCACGACGCAGAAAAGATCAGCGCCGGAATAAGGAAAATGGCCCAAATAGCACGGCGGTCAACGCCGGGTTCAAAAGCTCTCGGCCGAATAATAAAACACTCCTCTTAAGGACAACAGTGATGAGCTATCCAACCTAAATAAAATCTTGGATAGGATATGTCAAATCCATAGTACCCCCGGGAAGCCTGCAAACCATACCCACAGAGTTTGTTGGGTCTTCAAGCAGTCCGGCCGACTTAACGCCAAACACAAGGGGCTCGACACACCAAGCGAAGACGATGACGAACCCCACAAGCAGCACGCCGGAAAACAGAAGACTTTCCCACTAGAAGTCAAAACAGTGAACTCACTTCATGTGATAACAAGGAAAAATAGTGCGGCACCTGCTAAAACACGCGCCGCACGGTCCACCCCAGCAGAGTCCCGAAATTGGATGTTTAAACCAATTACTTTCGACCATCAGGATTACTCCAGAAGTGTTCGAAACGCAGGAGGGACTGCTTTGGTATTGGATCCCATAATCGACGGACTACAATTCACACAAGTCCTAATGGATGGCGGGAGCGATATAAACCTGCTATACCAGGACACCATCCGCAGAATGGGGATAGACCCTAACAAAATTCACCGTAGCAGCACTTCCTTCAAAGGAGTGACGCCAGGCCTTTACGCCAGTTGTACAGGCTCTGTACTACTAGAGGTCGTGTTCGGTTCATCCGACAACCTCCGTCGCGAAAAGCTCATTTTCCATATCGCCCCATTCAAAAGTAGCCATCAAGCACTACTGGGACGCGAAGCTTTCGCCAGCTTTAACACAATACCGCATTACGCGTCTCTTACGCTTAAAATGCCCGGTCCACACGGCATAATCTCATTAAAGGGTAACTCCGAGTGTTCTTCGACCACGGAAAACGTGAGACTGCCTTGACAGCCACACACTAATCCGACCTTGCCGGCCAAAGCCCCTAAAAACAGGTCATTCAGACCTCGGACACGGTTAGGCGAGTCCGGCATAAATAAAAAAGGGGCTTCCCAGCCGCATACCTCTTTACAAGGGGTTGCACGTATAAACAATGGGAGCCAATAAAGCTCAACTTTATTCATCTTCCAAATCATACTTTATTTTAAATACATCTTTTGCATGATATTTTTTCCAAACTAAGTTCTTCTCTTTTACAGATGAAGCACGTGCTACACCCGTCCAGGATACAACACAACGAAGACACAGGCGCAGACGTGCAGCAGGGACTCATTGCAAGGATTCTTTTCAGATTAAGACCCTGCGTAAACCTTTCTTACTGTCTCTTGTTGATACACATCCCCCGGTTTCCTACCATAACCGAGGAGGAGGCTGGCGTTTTGGCATCGGCCGCGTCAGAAGTTCTCGCCCGTACCTGGACAAGAGGGGCTTAGGGCATTGTTCTGCCCGGTATCATAAAGACCGAATACCTCAGGGAGTGTTCGGCGTCTCGAGTTAGGCCTTATATGCATCAGCTCCGAATCATGTCTTTGGTCAAATGTTGGGTTTGCCCGGCTCCTGTGTTTTGCTGCCTTACGTTTCGCTCCATCGGCTAACGCGGCACCAGGAGAACTACTGCGATTGTGCCCCGGTTCGGCCGGGCGAGCACCTCAGTAGAGAAAGCCGAAAACTGACTGTCATGATATAGCGAGAGACTGGTCAACCACTCGATCGACTACTGGAATGTTTAGAATTCCTCTGCTTTGACGAAGGACCGCTTCCCAGTCAGGCACATACGCGCCCCGAGTTCGGAGAGCGCGGTGCCTCTAGGGGCTATGTAGTAGGCCCACCATCGAGCTCCTATGGCTAAGTGAAAGTGATAAAGCATTATAGTCCGGTTGCCTAGTTTGCTATGCTATCACCTCCTTCAAAGGACCAAGACGTTGGATTAAGTGTGAAAAAGTGCTTTTTTTTGCAAACACCCCCGCACCATGTGCGTGGGGGCTGAAGCCAAAGACTGCCATCTTTCAGGTTATACATACATATACGGCCGCACAGGAGATAGTTCAATACTTGAACGCACAAGTATAAAAAGCCGTTACATTATAAACATGGTCTCACAAATCATACATGTCATTTGAACATAACATTTTTCGAGCACTGCGACTCTATTAAACGAGCGCCCTGCAGGACTTCCTCAAAATAGTGCTCGGCGGGTAATCGGCTTTTGTCCGAACCTCAGGATGCAACATCGGTGGCATCCATCTCCGCCCAGTATGTCGTAACATGGGCAAGAGCCATCCGTGCACCCTCTATGCATGCCGACCGCTTCATTGCCTCGATATGCGACACCGCCCCAAGGAATCGCTGCAACAAGCCAAAATAACTCTCCGGCTTGGGCCTTTCTGGCCACAGATGAGCCACCACATCCGTCATGGCAAGTCCGGACAATCTATTCAGCTCAGCCCACTCAGCCAACCGATCATTCAACGGAAGTGGACGCTCCGTACTATGGAATTGAGACCAGAAAAAGCTCTTCCATTTCGTGATCCTTCTGGCTTCGGAAGTGCACGACTGCGTCCGCCGCACTCGCAGCCAAATCCAGATAAGGATCCTCCGCACCCCACAATTGGCCCAACTGAGCATACTTCGGATCCGTGAACTTCCTACGCAGCAGAAAGGGCTTTCCAGCCGCAATGTCTCTGGCCTGACGCAGTTCCTCCTTCATAGCCCGCATCGCACAATAGGCATCCTTGGCTTCGGCGACGGCCTTCTTCAGGTCCTCTTGCTCCGCTCGGCGTTCTCTTTCAAGAACCTCATAGCGGTCGGTAGCATATTTTAATTTCACGGCCATTCCGGCCATCTCCTCCCTGCTTCGGCAGTGAGCAGCCTTTTCGGCTTTTAGCTCTTCCACTGCCTTCGAGGCAGCCGCATCACTTTTCCTGGCTTGCTCCTTGGCTCGAGCAAGCTCTGCTCGAATGTCTTCCACAGCAGCGGCACCATCTGCATCAAGCATACAAATTGTAAGGAACGGGCATTAGCTCCCTTACTAGGTGACCGCGGAGAAACCACCTACCTTGTGACTCGTCAAGTCGTTTATTGACCAGCGCGATGTCCGCATCCGCAACATCGAGTTGCCGCTTCAGCTCGACAACTCCATCAGTCCGGCTGGCCACCGAACATTCTGCCACCTGCATAGGAAAGGCGACATTCTATAACTGAGATTATGATCCTCGGCACGCTGTCGCTTTAGACACCATACCAAGTCTCAGGGGCTACTATCTATACAGGGCGCACTCCATGTGCAAAACTGTCAAAAGATATGTCATTTTTTACGTACATCAAACCCCGTCAGCAAACTTCCGACGGCCTCATACAACCCGCTCTCGGTGGATGAGATCCTTTCAATCACCATACTCATTAATGTGCGGTGATCTTCTGAGATAGACGCCCTCTCGAGCAAATCCTGCAGCTCCACCGGTCGTACTCCAGTGGGTGCCGAACTCCCCGGCTACGCCGGACTCGGGGAGACCCTCTGTGACGACACCTCAGGGTCGTCCGCCCCGCCCGACGGGGCGGCAGATGGAGGCGTTTCGCTCTCCATCATCTCCAGACGAAGGTCCCCCGAAGATGAGCTCTGCTGAGAAGGGCTGAGATCCGAACTACAAGGTGAAAACTTCGGTTACCCTTAGAAATAAAGTAGGGATGTCCCCTATTACAAAACTCCCCCTTTTTACTTACGGCTTGCTGGAGGGCCGATTCCTTTGGGGAGACTGTGCGGCCGGGGCTCTTCCCGGCACAGGACCTTCCGGTGCAGATTTCTTTCCCCGCTTTGAGGCCTTGGCCTCCGGGTCTTCGGAAGCGGTCCTCTTCTCCCCCTGGAGGGAGGGATTCTCGATTCTCCCCTTACTAAAAGCCTCCTTGGCAGAGGTGGTAGTTTCCCTGTGCCCCCCTTCGCCCTCCTCCGAAGGTGCAACCTCCAACATTTTGATTAACACGGGATTCGGCGTGGTCTCAGGGAGGGGGCCGGACACAGTATCAGTTTTGCTTGCGCTATCCACTCCTGTCCAAGGGATAGCTAGTTAAAAGGCAAACCCATGATAAATAAATGGACAATGTGTCCGGACACAGGGCTACTTACTTGAGTATCCGGGTGATTGCAGCTTAGGCCAGCGTCCTCGGTCAAGTCTGGACGCATCTCTTGTGATCCGAAGAACAGTTTGTACATCTCCCCATAAAGTGTTGGAGAGCTCATGGTCCCTCCGGATTAAATTCCCACAGGCGGATGGGGCGACGTTTGCAGGGCAGAAGGCGCCGAATTAACATAACCTGTGCCACTACTACCAGATTGATCTCCCTTTCTTAGAGGTCTCGAATCCGGCTCTGCAACAGGGGTACGTCTTTGGACGGCCCCCAGTCAAGCCCTTTGTTGACCCATGACGTCAGCCGTTATGGAGGGCCCGGGCGAAAGGCGGGCGGCGGCCTCTGCCTGCTGCCCCGGGGAGCGGTGATATAGAACCACTCCTGTTGCCACAAGCCGAGCTCCTCCTGAAAAGAGCCCTCGGGCCATGGAGCATCGGCCCTCTTGGTTATAACTGCCCCGCCGCACTCTACCTGACGCCCCTCAATCATCTTCGGCTCCACGTTGAAGGTTTTGAGCCACAAGCCGAAGTGAGAGGTAGTGCGGAGGAAGGCTTCGCAGACGACAATGAATGATGAGATGTGGAGGATGGACTCCGGAGCCAAGTCATGGAATTCCAGCCCATAGTAAAACATGAGCCCCCTCACGAAGGGATCCATCGGGAAGCCTAAACCCCGACGGAGGTGAGACACAAACACGACACTCTCGCCGGGCTCGGGAGTAGAAATAACTTGCCCTTGGGTAGGCAACCTATGCGAAATCTTGTAGGTTAAGTACCTGGCGTCTCTCAGCTTTAGCACGTCCTCTTCCGTGATGGAGGAGGGCATCCACCGGCCTCGTAGGTCGGAGCCCGACATTGTCGAAGGTCGAAAGTACCCGAATCTGGAGCCCTGGGTGTTGGAACTCGGGGCGAGGGGCGGATTCGATTGAGGATTGAAGAAAAAGAACGGGCCTTGGTCTCATTATAAAGAGGGAGAATAGCAAGAGCCATCCCCGTGACCGTTTGGAACCCGCCTTCGATGAAGGGAGCGTGGCAACGGGCGTGGTTGGGTTACCCATGTCCATATTGATGAGAATCCCGGAATAAGGGGAACATGATCTCTGCTTCGACAAGACGTACCAAGGAAACCGCTTCGCTAAACGCGCGGAGGTGGTATAATAAAAACGATTCGAGTAAAGGCTTAGTTGTGGTGTGACATCACGCCACAAAATACGTCAGCAGATTGAACTTGTGTAAATATTATTCTCTCTACGGTGGTATGTGGAATTTATTTTGCAGAGCCGGACACCATCCTGGTGTTCACAATCTTCTATAAATTATTCGGAGGAGGAACCCGCCTTGCAATGCCGAAGACAATGTGCGCGCCGAACTCATCGTCATTGAAGCCTGGTTCAGGGGCTACTGAGGGAGTCCTGGACTAGGGGGTGTCCGGATAGCCGAACTATCATCATCAGCCGGACTCCAAGACTATGAAGATACAAGATTGAAGACTTCGTCCCGTGTCCGGATGGGACTTTCCTTGGCGTGGAAGGCAAGCTTGGCGATACGGATATGTAGATCTCCTACCATTGTAACTGACTCTGTGTAACCCTAGCCCTCTCCGGTGTCTATATAAACCGGATGGTTTTAGTCCATAGGACGAACAACAATCATGCCATAGGCTAGCTTCTAGGGTTTAGCCTCCTTGATCTCGTGGTAGATCTACTCTTGTAATACCCACATCATCAATATCAATCAAGCAGGACGTAGGGTTTTACCTCCATCAAGAGGGCCCGAACCTGGGTAAAACATCGTGTCCCTTGTCTCCTGTTACCATCCGCCTAGACGCACAGTTCGGGACCCCCTACCCGAAATCCGCCGGTTTTGACACCGACAATGTCCTTTACCTGATGAGCCGGATAAGGTTGTTAGCTCATTCCGGACTGACCATGATCGAGGTCATGGACATATGCATTACGCGGGGGGTGCAGCCGCTTCAATACCGAGGCCACCCCATGTGGGATTTCAACGGGGAGGACGACGCCACCCGGTGCGGCCGTAAGGGGCCGGATTCGGCTGCCACTCTAACGAAGATCTTGTCCGCTTTGTACAAGGGAGAAGAGGAGGAATTCCTCCGCGTCAACCCACGGGCGGATTTTCTATGTACAATCCTCCAAGCTGGGTAAGCGAATACGTTCACTTGCCCATCCGTTTTTATATTCCCATAGTTAAGTACTTAGTCTAGCAATTTCAACGCAGGAGCTACGCTAGACTGTAAAGGAGATAAACAGCCCTCCTCCACAACCCGAGGACCCGGAACGGTCCCTCGACCCGGACTCCCATGAGGACCCGGACTTATGTGTGGAGCTGATTGCTGGGGTGTTTCATCAATTTAGTAAGGACAACACCTTAGTGGCCATTACGGCCGATTATCCCGGACTACTTCCAGCCTCAAAGGTAACTGAGATCGAAGTCCCAGTATTTTCAAGAGGATCCATCTGTGCTTATTTTTTATCGCCGTATACCAATGGCGTTTTTCGCAGGGGAAATCCTTGAGGCGGAGGGCCGAGCCCGCGACGGCTAGCCAACAAGGGCCATCGAGGCCCAGCGGGCTTAAAAGAAGTGCGAACCGGATCGAGACGCTGATGCAACGGTGCGGCGTGTAGCTTTAATGCCCAGGGTTTATGCCCTCAAGGCATACTAACGCTCATGCTTACTTTAGGAAGAAGAGCGCCCGCTAGACTATATCCACCGGCCAGGCTTCAAGGCCGGGTCTGGAAGCGGAGGCGAACACGGGGCGTGTACCGGACACTCCTCCGACAGAGGATGCGGATGGGCTGTCTGCCACCAATTCCGAGGTGGAGAGTGCCATGAACCACAGGCGTCATCGGACTGTTCTTCGTGACGCTTGTTTTTTCCAAGAGGCGTTGGACGCTTTTCATACGGGAGACGCGTACCTCCGTGCCGCTCAAAATGGTCTAGCCAGAGCCACAGAGTAGTATGTAAAATACATACGGGTGAGAAAATTTGATGGTTACATATGTCAGTAGCCCCCGAGACTTGAAACAGTTAGAATGACTGATTTAAGGATCATTTGTTATGCAGGATCTTACAGAAAAGAATACCCGACTATCCCAGGAGCTGGAAGAGTGCAAAGCCCAACTTGAGGCCACACTAGCTGCAACAGGGAAGGCCAAAGAGACCCCCTCTGGTAATATACGCTGCGAAAGATAAGTATGTGGTGAAGTGCGGCATGTGTGCAATTCTGACAATAACAATGCAGATGGCGCCAGAGTGGATCCGGACAAGCAGCAACTCTTGCGCCAGTTAAAGGCCGACGAGAGCATGCTTACAAGGGTGAGGCAAGAGAAGAACAAGCTTCAAGATGCCAACACCCAGCTGGGCGAGGAACTAAAGGATGTTCGTGCTCAGCTATCGGACTCCGTGAAGGAATCGGCAGCTTCGACGCGGCATTTTTAGTAAGTGCTTGAACAAACTTATGAAAAGAAGAGTTCGGCGAGGAAGTCGAATTGACAGTGTTATGTCTGTAGGTATGCTGACAGGTCGACCTGCGGAGGAAATGCCCGGTTCTACGGGTGACCTTCTTCCCGAGCTCTCACAACTGCACGAACGAGTTCGGCAGGTGATGCAAGGCGTCGCCCAGGCCTTGTGGCCATCCGTCTCCGTGCCCGAAGGCCTTGGAGAGCTTGCAGAGAAGCTGAAGGGAGCGCGGCGGCACTTCTGATTATGGAAGATATTGGCCTGCCGTCAAGGCGCCCGGGAAGCCTGGGCCATGGTGAAGACGCGGTACACGAAGGCTGACCCAAACCGCATGGCCGAGGTCGGACCTGTGGGGCCCGATGGGAAGGAGATCCCTGTCAGTTTAGTGTACGGCCAGGTAGAGTTGGCCGCAAAATATTCCCAACAGGACTGTAAACTAGACAGCCTGTTGGATGGTATTGAAGAGGAATATACCCAGTCAAATTGACTATGTAATTTAAAATGACATGTAAAATGCCTTCTAGCTGGATTGTAGATCGTTTGTCATAGCGGACCTTTTCGCTTCAACCTCGGGACCCGATAGTCCGGAGTGTGTCTGAATACCCTCTCGGTTATGTAAGAACCGGGGCATGCGTGGAGACCAGGCATAGGGGTCATTAGTGCTTTAGCAGACAAGTGCCCAACTAGTTATGTTATATTACATGGTTAGTAAGAAACATCTTCCAGGGAGAATAGTTCCGTTAGGGGTTCCTTTCCCTGGGAGGCATGCCCTAAAGTGCATGTCTGAACTGCGAAAAAAGCAGGAAAGCATCCGGGGGCGGATAAATAATCAAGGTAAAAAACATCTTTTGGTTCACCGACCGAATATTCCCTTAAGAACGCTAGCTTTCGGCTTCATCCAGTCTGAGGTACACATCCAGCTGACCCGGCAGTAACAATCACAGAGGTGATCCCTTTACCACCTAGCTGAACAATCGGGAACGTAGGGGTAAACACAAGAGCCAGGCAACCCAGCTTGGCCAAAACTTAAGTCATATCGATGCATATAATGGTGAATAAAAGGTACATGCGGAAGTGTGACGCACGTCTTGGGCACGAGGCCCATATAAATAAGCTTCTGTTGAAGAAGCCCCCAGGTATAATGAGCGCGGGTAGCGCGTCAATTGTGTGCGAACGAGGCGTGAATGAGCCCTTAAAAGGCTGTAAGAGAAAAGGAGGGAGAAGGAGAGAAATATAAGACAGCTAATGTGTAAAAAATAAATAGAGGAAGGAGACGAACACAGAGTCCGGTGCTAGGCGTAGAATCTTCGTAGGCGCGCGGCATTCCATGGGTTCGGCTCGAGTCGGTTATCCGATGCATTTCGCAGACGGTACGCTCCACCAGTCAGGACTTGGTCGATTATGAAGGGACCTTCCCATTTGGGCTTGAGTTTGTCCTTTTTCTTGTCCGGAAGGCGTAGAACTAATTCGCCAACATTGTAAGTTTTGGCCCATACTTCTCTGCTTTGATATCTTCGAGCCTGCTGTTGATAGAATGCGGAACGAGCTTTTGCCACGTTGCGCTCCTCCTCCAATGCGTCCAAACTATCATGCCGATTGAGTTCGGCTTCTCTTTCTTCGTACATGCGCACGCGAGGTGAGTCATGAATTATGTCGCAGGGTAGAACTGCATCTATGCCGTATACCATAAAAAATGGTGTGAATCCGGTAGTGCGGTTCGGCGTGGTCCGCAGGCCCCAGAGTATGGAGTCGAGCTCCTCTACCCAGTGCGTGTTAGATTCCTTGAGGGACCGCACTAGTCTGGGTTTGATGCCGCTCATGATTAGACCATTTGCCCACTCGACTTGACCGTTAGTTTGTGGGTGATAGACTGAAGCGCAGTCGAGCTTGATGCCCATGTTTTTGCACTAGAGTTTTACCTCGTCGGCCATAAAGTTTGTGCCGTTATCAATGATGATGCTGTGGGGGACGCCGTAACGGTGTACGACCCCTGATATGAAGTCTATCATTGGTCCGGATTCGGCCGTCTTAACAGGCTTGGCCTCTATCCATTTGGTGAATTTGTCAACCATGACCAATAAGTATTTTTGCTTGTGGGTTCCCCCTTTAAGGGGTCCAACCATGTCAAGCCCCCAGACCGTGAAGGGCCAGGTGATGGGTATAGTTCGGAGGGTGGTGGGTGCCATATGGCTTTGGTTGGCGAATAATTGGTAGCCGACGCATCGTTGGACTAAGTCCTAAGCATCTGTCCGGGCCGTAGGCCAATAAAATCCAGTACGGAAGGCCTTGCTTCTGAGGGCCCGGGCTGCGGCGTGGTGCCCGCCTAGTCCGGCATGAATTTCAGCCAGAAGGTTCCGCCCTTCCTCTTCGGAGATACACCTTTGAAGGACTCCATTGGTGCTTTTCCTATAAAGCTCTCCTTCATGGACTTTGTAGGCTTTAGATCGCCGCACTATGCAGCGTGCCTCGTTTTGGTCCTCGGGGAGTTCTTGCCTAGTTAGGTAGGCTAAGAATGGTTCTGTCCACGGGGCAATGACTGCCATTATTACGTGGGCTGAGGATGTAACTTCGTTGGCAGAGCCTCCCGTTGTGTCAGAATGTTCGGTGTCAGGTGGTGCGGCTGAGTCCGGGTTGTTATTTCCGGACTCCCCTTCCCATTGGATGGATGGCTTGAATAGCCTCTCCAAGAAACTGTTGGGGGGGCTGCATCGCGCTTTGCGCCGATGCGTGCCAAGACGTCTGCTGCCTGATTATTTTCCCGGGCTATATGGTGAAATTCGAGCCCCTCGAACCGAGCTGACATTTTTAGGACGGCATTGCGATAAGCTGCCATTTTCGGATCCTTGGCATCAAAGTCTCCATTTATTTGGGATATCGCGAGGTTCGAATCCCCACGCACCTCTAGGCGTTGAATGCCCATGGAGACTGCCATCCGGAGACCATGTAGAAGGGCCTCGTATTCGGCTGCATTGTTAGAGTCCGTATACATTATCTCGAGTACATATTGAACTGTATCTCCTGTTGGGGACGTCAGAATGACACCAGCCTCCAGACCCGCTAGCATTTTGGAGCCATCGAAGTGCATGATCCAGTTGGAATATGTGTCGTACTCTTTAGGGAGTTCGGCTTCAGTCCATTCAGCGACAAAGTCGGCCAAAACTTGCGACTTGATAGCTCGCCGTGGCTTATAGGTTATGTCGAACGGGAGGAGCTCAATGGCCCATTTGGCAATCCGGCCCGTCGCGTCGCGGTTGTTTATAATATCATTAAGAGGCACTTCGGAGGCTACTATTATTGAACACTCTTGAAAGTAATGTCGTAGCTTCCGGGATGCCATGAACACTGCGTACGCTATCTTTTAGTAATGCGGGTACCGTGACTTGCATGGAGTGAGGACAGTGGACACGTAGTAGACTGGTTTTTGAAGGGGGGGTTTGTGTCCGTCCGTTTCTCGTTCGACGACGAGCACTGCGCTTACAACTTGATGAGTTGTCGCAATGTATAATAGCATTGGTTCGCCGATGTTAGGCGCGGCCAGGACCGGGTTTGTTGCCAATATGGCTTTTATTTCTTCGAGTCCAGCCGTGGCAGCATCCGTCCACTCGAAGTGTTCGGTGCGCCGGAGGAGGCGATAAAGGGGTAATGCCTTTTCTCCCAAGCGGGAGATGAAGCCGCTTAGATCCGCCATGCATCCAGTCAATTTTTGTATTTGTTTGAGGTCCTTTGGAATATCCAATTGTGACAGAGCTCGGATCTTGGCTGGGTTTGCTTCAATTCCTCTACCAGATACAATGAAGCCCAAGACCTTTCCGGCTGGTATGCCAAAAACGCATTTTTCCGGGTTAAACTTGATGTCATATGTTCGGAGGTTATCGAACATGAGCCTCAAGTCGTCTATTAGAGTTTCGACATGCTTGGTTTTGACGACCACGTCATCCATCTATGCTTCAATTGTTTTTGCGCCGGCGTTTTTGAGCCCGAAGGGCATTGTGTTGGCCAAACATGTCTAAATCATGCGCTGATATGTTGCACCAGCGTTTTTGAGCCCGAAGGGCATTGTGTTGAAGCAGAATGGGTTGTATGGGGTGATAAATGCCGTTGCAGCTTGGTCTAGCTCTGCCATCTTAATTTGATGGTAGCCAGAGTATGCGTCGAGGAAACACAATGAATCGTGTCCTGCGATAGCGTCGATGATTTGATCAATGCGGGGGAGGGGGACGGGATCCTTTGGGCAAGCCTTGTTGAGGTCCTTGAAATCGACGCATAGGCGCCAGGATTTGTCCTTCTTTGGTACCATCACCAGGTTTGCTAGCTAGTCCGGATGTTTTATATCTCTGATGAATCCGGCTTCTAGTAGTTTGGCTAGCTCCTCTCCCATGGCTTGTCTCTTAGGTTCAGAGAAACGCCAAAGAGCCTGCTTAACAGGCTTGAATCCTTTTAGGATGTTTAGGTTGTGCTCGGCCAGCCTGCGTGGGATTCCTGGCATGTCTGAAGGGTGCCAGGCAAAGATGTCCCATTTTCGCATAGGAATTCTCGTAGTGCGTCGTCTACATCAGGGTTTAATTGTGCCCCGATGGAGGCCGTTTTTGTAGAGTCCGTTGGATGGACTTGGAATTTGACTATTTCGTCTGCCGGTTTAAAGGAGGTGGACTTGGATCTTTTGTCGAGTATCACGTCGTCCCTATCCACCGTGGAGCGCAGCGCAGTTAGTTCCTCGGCCGCTAGGGCTTCGGATAATGCCTCAAGGGCCAGTGCGGCTGTCTTGTTTTCGGCGCGGAGTGCTATGTCCGGGTCACTAGCAAGAGTGATGATTATGTTGTGTCCGGGCATTTTGAGCTTCATGTACCCGTAATGGGGTATAGCTTGAAAAATTGTGAATGCCTCTCGTGCTAACAGAGCATGGTATCCGCTGCTGAACGGGGCCACTTGAAATGTGACCTCCTCGGACCTGTAATTATCCGGCGTGTCGAACACCATATCCAGTATGATTTTTCCTGTACAACACGCTTCCCGACTGGGGATTATTCCTCTAATGGTTGTGTTGCTTCGCTCAATGCGGCTCCAGTATATTTCCATTTTTTGAAGGGTTTCCTCATAAATGAGGTTCAATCCGCTGCCACCGTCCATGAGTACCTTGGTAAGTCAAAAGCCGTCCACTATTGGACTGAGGACCAATGCGGCTGGTGCTCGGGCTGTTCGGAATTTAGGTCCGTCACTGGCATTAAAGGTAATGGCCATGTCACTCCATGGGTTTATTGTTGCTACCTGGTCGACTTTGGTAAGGCTGCGGAGTGTTTGTTTCCGCACATTGTTTGATGCGAAAGTCTGGTGCTCTGCGGATTCTGGAGTTAGAAGCTCCTCACCACTTCTGGCCACCTGCCGGAGTATCCAACATGCTCTAAGGCTATGAGTTGGTGTGACGCCCTTTGTACTATGAATTTTACAGGGTCCATTGACCCATCCCTCCAGTACGGTTCCATACCCTATAGAGGGTTTTTGTTTTTTGGTGATTAACCCCTGTGCATGGCGATAATGTGCCCTTTTATTTTGGACTGGGGTTGTATTCAGGGCCGGATCGTCCCAGAATTTTATTTCGGTTTTTCGGACGCTTTCCATCGCACAGTATTTTCATACCATGGATGCCAAGTCAGTGAAGCGTGTAATATCACGGCGACTTATGGCGTTGAGGATTCAGATGTCCGTGCAATTATTGCAGAAGGATGAAATTGCATCCTCCTCGCTGCAGTCCTCTATCCTGTTGGCCCAGTAATGATGTACTGTTTTCGTGGGCTCTTGCCGAACTTGGGATAGATCCCTTATGTTAGGGTGGGCGGGTGGAGTTAAATCCGGAACCTCGCCCGATCTGAGGCTCAGGGGCCAACGAGTTTCCGAATTCGGAAGCTTGGGTTCTTAGATGCTGTCCAATGAATCTGGCCTGCTGCCTGACTTTAGGTTCAGGGCTTGAGTGACATCCTCCCTCCGCGGGTATCCGGCTTGGGGGGATCGGGAATCCGGACATATTTGGTCCTTAAGATGGGTATAGATTCGCCGCATTGTTCCTCCACCACTGGGATGTGGTGGGTGACCTGGGCAGAGTCAATTTCTCTTGGATCAGGTTTAAGCCCAATCTGATCGTAGTCTGTAGCGACACCCAGGGCGGCGATGCGATCCAAGAGCTCGTATAAGGAAGAGAGCTCCATCGGTTCTAACTGTTCGGCGAGTTCCGAGTCGACGTGGAGATTTCTTTTGATGACCCAAGAAGTCATCGTCGGCGCGGCGGCCGAACAGGCGGTCATAAGAAAACCGCCTAGCCGGAGAGTTTGGCCGATAGCCAAAGCTCCTTTAGCAAGAGTGCCGTCTTTAAAGACGGGACGTGGCATCCTTCCTGATGGAGACGGCACAGTGGAACTCTCAATGAAAGCACCAATGTCGGTGTCAAAACCGGCGGATCTCGGGTAGGGGGTCCCGAACTGTGCGTCTAGGCGGATGGTAACAAGAGACAAGGGACACGATATTTTTACCCAGGTTTGGGCCCTCTCGATGCAGGTAAAACCCTACTCCTGCTTGATTAATATTGATGATATGGGTAGTACAAGAGTTGATCTACCACGAGATCAGAGAGGCTAAACCCTAGAAGCTAGCCTATGGTACGATTGTTGTTCGTCCTACGGACTACACAGAGTCAGTTACAATGGGAGGAGATCTACATATCGTATCGCCAAGCTTGCCTTCCACGCCAAGGAAAGTCCTATCCGGACACGGGACGAAGTCTTCAATCTTGTATCTTCATAGTACGGGAGTCCGGCCAAAGGTCATAGACCGGCCATCCGGACACCCCCTAATCCAGGACTCCCTCAGGGACGCTCCCGCTCCCCCCGTACGGCTGCTTCGGGCGAATGGCGTGCCTGGCACCGCTCCCCTTCCCCCGCACCTCGCCGCGCCCGCTCTCCCACTCCGCCCCGGTCCTCGCGTCCGGCCTCTTCGCACGGCCCTGCCCCGCCTCCATCTCCTCCCACGCGGAGGTACGTGCCGCCTCATGCGGCTGCCTCCGCGACGCTGGCTGCGGCTGCTGTCCCGGGCGGGGGCCCTGCCCGCGGGCGTTCCGGCCCTGCCAAGAAGAAGAAGCATGGTGGTGCGGGGCATGGCACCCAGCCCGCCCCTCCCCCACTGGCTCCGGGCTCTTCTTTCGCTCCGGGTCCCGTCTCCAGCCTTCCCCGCCCCCTGTGCTTCAACTGCAGGGTGGCGTGCCACTCACAAGTCGAATGCGTCAATCCTTAGTGTTGTTAACTCTGCAAAGACCCTGGGCACCCCGCCCTCCTATGCCCGGATCGTCCGTTGGTGTCCGGGCTCATGATGCACGGCCACAACATCGAGGGGTTGGGCTTCTTTCACCTCGAGGTCCCTGACGTGCCGCCCCCTCCCCCACTCTCCAGGCGGTCGTCATGGTTGTCGATGGGGTGGCCTCCCTGGAGATGATTGAGGACAAGCTCAACCACCTCTACCGGCGCCAGTGGGACTGGGTGGTCACCCCTTCCGCTGGCCACATCTTCACCGTCGTCTTTCCCGACTCCATCAGCTACGGTTACGCCACCCGCAGTGGCTGGATCACCCTCGCCCTCAACCAGCTCGTCGTCGACATCTCTAAGCCGATCCTTGACGCCCAGGCTGTGGTCATCCTGGACACCGCCTGGATTCTCGTGGCCATCCTCCCCGACATTGCCCGGTCCGAGCTCATCATCCGCCAGATGTCCCGGATTCTGGGCAAGGTGGTGGTGGTCGACGAGCTTTCTCTCCTTAAGGAGGAGGAGGTCTGGGTCAAGGTCAAGTGCCTCGATTCTTCCAAGCTCCATGCAACCATTCGAGTGTTCTTCAATGACCAGGCCTTTGACCTCAGGATCTCCCCCGAGCCCCCAACCACGTCGGCCGCTCCCGCTCTTTCGATGTTGGTCCTCCTGGCGGCAACGCGGGGGCCGACGGGGACTACCACGGTCGTCACTGTTGGAAATATGCCCTAGAGGCAAAAATAAAATGGTTATTATTGTATTTCCTTGTTCATGATAATTGTCTATTGTTCATGCTATAATTGTATTAACTAGAAACCGTAATACATGTGTGAATACATAGACCACAACATGTCCCTAGTGAGCCTCTAGTTGACTAGCTCGTTGATCAACAGATTGTCATGGTTTCCTGACCATGGACATTGGATGTTATTGATAACGGGATCACATCATTAGGAGAATGATGTGATGGACAAGACCCAATCCTAAGCATAGCACAAGATCGTGTAGTTCGTTTGCTAAAAGCTTTTCTAATGTCAAGTATCATTTCCTTAGACCATGAGATTGTGCAACTCCCGGATACCGTAGGAATGCTTTGGGTGTACCAAACATCACAACGTAACTAGGTGGCTATAAAGGTACACTACAGGCATCTCCGAAAGTGTCTGTTGGGTTGGCACGAATCGAGACTGGGATTTGTCACTCCGTATGACGGAGAGGTATCTCTGGACCCACTCGGTAATGCATCACCATAATGAGCTCAATGTGACTAAGTAGTTAGTCGCGGGATCATGCATTATGGAACGAGTAAAGTGACTTGCCATTAACGAGATTGAACAAGGTATTGGGATACCGATGATCGAATCTCGGGCAAGTAACATACCGATTGACAAAGGGAATTGTATACGGGATTGATTGAATCCCCGACATCGTGGTTCATCCGATGAGATCATCGTGGAACATGTGGGAGCCAACATGGGTATCCAGATCCCGCTGTTGGTTATTGGCCAGAGAACGTCTCGGTCATGTCTGCATGATTCCCGAACCCGTAGGGTCTACACACTTAAGGTTCGGTGACGCTAGAGTTGTTATGGTAAATAGTATATGGTTACCGAAGGTTGTTCGGAGTCCCGGATGAGATCCCCGACGTGACGAGGAGCTCCAGAATGGTCCGGGGGTGAAGATCGGTATATTGGACGAAGGGTATTGGAGTCAGGAATTGTTCCAGGGGTACCAGGTGATGACCAGCGTGTCCGAAAGGGGTTTCGGAGGCCCCGGCAAGTGTTGGGGGCCTTATGGGCCAAGGGGAGGGGGCACATCAGCCCACTAAGGGGCTGAGCACCCCTCCCACCCCATCTCACGTAACCTGGAGAGGTAGGGGCGCCACCCCTAGGGCAGCCTCACCTCCCGGCTTGGGGGGCAAGTTTCCTAGGGGGTGGGGGCGCCCAAACCCATCTAGGGTTTCCCCTAGCTGCCGCCCCCTCCTCTAGATCCATCTAGAGGGGCCGGCCCCCTCTCCCCTTCCCCCTATATATAGTGAGGGGGTGGGAGGGCAGCCACACCCTTCCCCTGGCGCAGCCCTCTCCCTCCTCCAACACCTCCTCCTCCTCTGTAGTGCTTGGCGAAGCCCTGCCGGAGAACCACGAGCTCCATCACCACCATGTCGTCGTGTTGTCGGAGTTCTCCCTCAAATTCTCCTCTCCCCTTGCTGGATCAAGAAGGAGGAGACGTCCCCGGGTTGTACGTTGTTGAACGCGGAGGCACCGTTGTTCGGTGCTTAGATCGGATTCGGACGCGATCTGAATCGCTTCGTGAACGACTCCACCGACCGCGTTCTTGTAACGCTTCCGCTTAGCGATCTTCAAGGGTATGAATATGCACTCCCTCTCTCTCTCTCGTTGCTAGTCTCTCCATAGGTTGATCTTGTTGATGCATAGAAAATTTTGAATTTCTGCTACGTTCCCCAACAGTGGTATCAGAGCCAGGTTTATTGCGTAGATTCTATGCACAAGTAGAACACAAGTTGTTGTGGGCGTTGATTTTGTTCAATATGCTTACCGTTACTAGTCCTATCTTGTTTCCACGGTATTGTGGGATGAAGTGGCCCGGGCCGACCTTACACGTACACTTACATGAGACAGGTTCCACCGACTAACATGCACTTGTTGCATAAGGTGGCTAGCGGGTGCCAGTCTCTCCCACTTTAGTCGGACCGGATTTGATGAAAAGGGTCCTTATGAAGGGTAAAAAGCGATTGGCATATCACGTTGTGGTTTTTGCATAGGTAAGAAACGTTCTTGCTAGAAACCTATAGCAGCCATGTAAAAACTTGCAACAACAATTAGAGGACGTCTAACTTGTTTTTGCAGCATATGTCGTGTGATGTGATATGGCCAAGAAGGATGTGATGAATGAAATATATGTGATGTATGAGATTGATCATATTCTTGTAATAGGAATCACGACTTGCATGTCAATGAGTATGACAACCGGCAGGAGCCATAGGAGTTGTCTTTATTTATTGTATGACCTGCGTGTCACTGAATAACGCCATGTAATTACTTTACTTCATTGCTAAACCGTTAGCCATAGTAGTAGAAGTAATAGTTAGCGAGACAACTTCATGGAGACACGATGATGAAAATCATGATGATGGAGATCATGGTGTCATGCCGGTGATGATGATGATCATGGAGCCCCGAAGATGGAGATCAAAAGGAGCAAAATGATATTGGCCATATCATGTCACTATTTGATTGCATGTGATGTTTATCATATTTATGCATCTTATTTGCTTAGAACGACGGTAGTAAATAAGATGATCCCTCATAATAATTTCAAGAAAGTGTTCCCCCTAATTGTGCACCGTTGCAAAAGTTCTTTGTTTTGAAGCACCACGTGATGATCGGGTGTGATAGATTCTAACGTTCACATACAACGGGTGTAGGCCAGATTTACACATGTAGAACACTTAGGTTGACTTGACGAGCCTAGCATGTACAGACATGGCCTCGGAACACAAGAGACCGAAAGGTTGAACATGAGTCGTATAGTAGATACGATCAACGTGAAGATGTTCACCGATGATGACTAGTCCGTCTCACGTGATGATCGCACACGGCCTAGTTGACTCGGATCATGTATCACTTAGATGACTAGAGGGATGTCTATCTGAGTGGGAGTTCATTAGATGAACTTAGTTATCCTGAACATAGTCAAAAGGTCTTTGCAAATTATGTCGTAGCTCGCGTTTTAGTTCTACTGTTTTAGATATGTTCCTAGAGAAAATTTAGTTGAAAGTTGATAGTAGCAATTATGCGGACTAGGTCCGTAAGCTGAGGATTATCCTTATTGCTGTGTAGAAGGCTTATGTCCTTAATGCACCGCTCGGTGTGCTAAACCTCGAACGTCGTTTGTGGATGTTGCGAACATCTGACATACACATTTTGATGACTACGTGATAGTTCAATAATGTTAAACGGTTTAGAATTGAGGCGCCAAAGGCGTTTTTTTTAAACATCATGGAACATATGAGATGTTCCAAGGGCTGACATTGGGATTTCAGGCTCGTGCCCACGTCAAGAGTATAAGACCTCCGACGAGTTTCTTAGCCTACAAACTAAGGGAGAAAAGCTCAATCGTTGAGCATCTACTCAGATTGTCTGGGTACAACAATCACTTGAATCGAGTGGGAGTTAATCTTCCAGATGAGATAGTGATGTTTCTCCAAAGTCATTGCCACCAAGCTACTAGAACTTCGTGATGAACTATAACATATCAGGGATAGATATGATGATCCTTGAGCTATTCGTGATGTTTGACACCGCCAAAGTAGAAATTAAGAAGGAGCATCAATTGTTGATGCTTAGTGAAACCACTAGTTTCAAGAAGGGCAAGGGCAAGAAGGGATACTTCATGAAACAACAAATCAGTTGCTGCTCTAGTGAAGAAACCCAAGGTTGAACCCAAACCCGAGACTAAGTGCTTCTATAATAAGGGGAACGGTCACTGGAGCAGAATTATGCTAGATACTTGGTAGATAAGAAGGCAGGCAAGGTCGACAAAAGTATATTGGATATACATTATATTAATGTGTACTATACTAGTACTCCTAGTATCACCATGGTAATAGATACCGGTTCGGTTTCTAAGTGTTAGTAACTCGAAATAAAAGGCTACGGAATAAACGGAGACTAGCTAAAGGTGAGGTGATGATATGTGTTGGAAGTATTTCCAAGGTTGATGTGATCAAACATCGCACGCTCCCTCTACCATCGGGGTCGATGTTAAACATAAATAATTGTTATTTGGTGTTTGCGTTGAGCATAGACATGATTGGATTATGTCTATCGCAATACGATTATTCATTTAAGGAGAATAATGGTTACTCTGTTTATTTGAATAATACCTTCAATGGTCTTGCACCTAAAATGAATGGTTTATTGAATCTCGATCATAGTGATACACATGTTCATGACAAAAGATATAACATAGTAATGATAGTACCACCTACTTGTGGCACTGCCATGTAAGTCATATTGGTATAAAACGCATGAAGAAGCTCCATGTTGATGGATCTTTGGACTCACTCATTTTTTGAAAAGTTTGAGACATGCGAACCATGTCTATTGGTATGTACGCATGAAGAAACTCCATGTAGATGGAACATTTTGGACTCACTTGATTTTGAATCACTTGAGACATGCAAATTATACCACATGGGCAAGATGACTGAAAAGCCTTGTTTTCAGTAAGATGGAACAAGAAAGCAACTTGTTGGAAGTAAGACATTTTGATGTGTGCAGTCCAATGAGTGTTGAGGCACGTAGTGGATATCGTTATGTTCTTACTTCATAGATGATTTGAGTAGATGCTGAGTATATTTACTTGATGAAACACAAGTCTGAATTATTGAAAGGTTCAAGTAATTTCAGAGTGAAGTTGAAGATCTTCGTGACAAGAGGATAAAATGTCTATGATATGATCATAGAGATGAATATCTGAGTTGCGAGTTTGGTACACAATTAAGACATTATGGAAATTGTTTCACAACTAACACCGCCTGGAACACCATAGTGTGATGGTGTGTCCGAACATCATAGATGCACCCTATTGGATATGGGGCATACCATGATGTCTCTTATCGAATTACCACTATCGTTTATGGGTTAAGCATTAGAGACAACCGCATTCACTTTAAATAGGGAACCACGTAATTCCGTTGAGATGACAGCATATGAACTATGGTTTAGAGAAACTTAAGCTGTCGTTTCTTAAAAGTTTGGGGCTGCGATGCTTATGTGAAAAAGTTTCATGCTGATAAGCTCAAACCCAAAGCGGATAAATGCATCTTCATAGGACACCCAAAACAGTTGGGTATACCTCCTAATTCAGATCCGGAAGCAAAAGTAATTGTTTTTAGAAATGGGTCCTTTCTCAAGGAAAAGTTTCTCTCAAAAGAATTGAGTGGGAAGATGGTGGAGACTTGATGAGGTTATTGAACCATCACTTCAACCAGTGTGTAGCAGGGCACAGGAAGTTGTTCCTGTGGCACCTACACTAATTGAAGTGGAAGCTGATGATAGTGATCATGAAACTTCGGATCAAGTCACTACCAAACCTCGTAGGTCGACAAGGATGCGTACTACTTCAGAGTGGTACGGTAATCCTGTCTTGGAAGTCATGTTGCTAGACAACAATGAACCTATGAGCTATGGAGAAGCGATGGTGGGCCCGGATTCCAACAAATGGCTAGAGGCCATAAAATCCGAGAGAGGATCCATGTATGAAAACAAAGTGTGGACTTTGGAAGAACTACTTGATGGTCATAAGCCTGTTGGGTATAGATGGATTTTAAAAGAAAGACGGACAATGATGGTAAGTGTCACCATTAAGAAAGCTCGACTTGGCGCTAAGATGTTTTTCGACAAGTTCAAGGAGTTGACTACGATGAGACTTTCTCACTCGTAGCGATGCTAAGAGTCTGTTGGAATTATATTAGCAGTTACTGCATTATTTATGAAATCTTGCAGATAGGATGTCAAAACATTGTTTCCTCGAAGAGTTGCTTGAGGAAAGGTTGTATGTGATACAACCATAAGGTTTTTTCAATCCTAAAAGATGCTAACAAGTATGCAAAGCTCCAGCAATCCTTCTAAGGATTGGAGTAAAGATCTCGGAGTTGGAATATACGCTTTGATGAGATGATCAAAGATTTTGGGTTTATACAAAGTTTATGAGAAACTTGTATTTCCAAAGAAGTGAGTGGGAGCACTATAGAATTTCTGATGAGTATATGTTGTTGATATATTGTTGATCAGAAATGATGTAGAATTTCTAGAAAGCATATAGGGTTATTTAAAAAGTGTTTTTCAATGGAAAACCTGGATTAAGCTACTTGAACATTGAGCATCAAGATCTATAAGAATAGATCAAAACGCTTAATAGTACTTTCAAATAAATACATACTGTGACAAGATTTTGAAGGAGTTCAAAATAGATCGGCAAAGAAGGAGTTCTTGGCTGTGTTATAAGGTGTGAGTATTGAGTAAGACTCGAGACCTGACCATGGCATAAGAGAGAGAAAGGACGAAGGTCGTCCCCTATGCTTTAGACGTAGGCTCTATAGTATGCTATGCTGTGTACCGCACCTGAAGTGTGCCTTACCATGAGTCAGTCTAGGGGTACAAGAGTGATCCAGGAATGGATCACAAGACAGCGGTCAAAGTTATCCTTAGTAACTAGTGGACTAAGGAATTTTTTCGATTATGGAGGTGGTAAAAGAGTTCGTCGTAAAGGGTTACACCGTTGCAAACTTTGATACTAATCTGGATGACTATGAGTAGTAAACCAGATTCATATAGTAGAATAGTTGTTTGGAATAGCTCCAAATAGCGCGTGGTAGTTGCATCTACAAGATGACATAGAGATTTGTAAAGCACACACGGATCTGAAAGGTTCAGATCCGTTGACTAATAACCTCTCTCACAAGCGAGATATGATCAAACCCCATGGGTGTTGGATTCATTACAATCACATAGTGATGTGAACTAGATTATTGACTCTAGTGCAAGTGGAGACTGTTGGAAATATGCCCTAGAGGCAATAATAAAATGGTTATTATTGTATTTCCTTGTTCATGATAATTGTCTATTGTTCATGCTATAATTGTATTAACTGGAAACGTAATACATGTGTGAATACATAGACCACAACATGTCCCTAGTGAGCCTCTAGTTGACTAGCTCGTTGATCAATAGATGGTCATGGTTTCCTGACCATGGACATTGGATGTCATTGATAACGGGATCACATCATTAGGAGAATGATGTGATGGACAAGACCCAATCCTAAGCATAGCACAAGATCGTGTAGTTCGTTTGCTAAAAGCTTTTCTAATGTCAAGTATCATTACCTTAGACCATGAGATTGTGCAACTCCCGGATACCGTAGGAATGCTTTGGGTGTACCAAACATCACAACGTAACTGGGTGGCTATAAAGGTACACTACAGGTATCTCCGAAAGTGTCTGTTGAGTTGGCACGAATCGAGACTGAGATTTGTCACTCCGTATGACGGAGAGGTATCTCTGGACCCACTCGGTAATGCATCACCATAATGAGCTCAATGTGACTAAGTAGTTAGTCGCGGGATCATGCATTATGGAACGAATAAAGTGACTTGCCATTAACGAGATTGAACAAGGTATTGGGATACCGATGATCGAATCTCGGACAAGTAACATACCGATTGACAAAGGGAATTGTATACGGGATTGATTGAATCCCCGACATCGTGGTTCATCCGATGAGATCATCGTGGAACATGTGGGAGCCAACATGGGTATCCATATCCCGCTGTTGGTTATTGGCCAGAGAACGTCTTGGTCATGTCTGCATGATTCCCGAACCCGTAGGGTCTACACACTTAAGGTTCGGTGACGCTAGAGTTGTTATGGGAAATAGTATGAGGTTACCGAAGGTTGTTCAGAGTCCCGGATGAGATCCCGGACATGACGAGGAGCTCCGGATGGTCCGGAGGTGAAGATCGGTATATTGGACGAAGGGTATTGGAGTCCGGAATTGTTTCGGGGGTACCAGGTGATGACCAGTGTGTCCGAAAGGGGTTTCGGAGGCCCCGGCAAGTGTTGGGGGCCTTATGGGCCAAGGGGAGGGGGCAAATCAGCCCACTAAGGGGCTGAGCACCCATCCCACCCCATCTCACGTAACCTGGAGAGGTAGGGGCACCACCACTAGGGCAGCCTCCCCTCCCGGCTTGGGGGGGGGGCAAGTTTCCTAGGGGGTGGGGGCGCCCCAACCCATCTAGGGTTTCCCCTGGCTGCTGCCCCCTCCTCTAGATCCATCTAGAGGGGACAGCCCCTCTCCCCTTCCCCCTATATATAGTGAGGGGGTGGGAGGGCAGCCACACCCTTCCCCTGGCGTAGCCCTCTCCCTCCTCCAACACCTCCTCCTCCTCCGTAGTGCTTGGCGAAGCCCTGCCGGAGAACCACGAGCTCCATCACCACCATGTCGTCGTGTTGTCGGAGTTCTCCCTCAAATTCTCCTATCCCCTTGCTGGATCAAGAAGGAGGAGACGTCCCCGGGCTGTACGTGTGTTGAACGCAGAGGCACCGTTGTTCGGTGCTTAGATCGGATTCGGCCGCGATCTGAATCGCTTCGTGAACGACTCCACCGACCGCGTTCTTGTAACGCTTCCTCTTAGCGATCTTCAAGGGTATGAAGATGCACTCCCTCTCTCTCTTCTTGCTAGTATCTCCATAGGTTGATCTTGGTGATGCGTAGAAAATTTTGAATTTCTGCTACGTTCCCCAACAGTCACCGCCCCCGCTCCCACCGTTCGAAGGAGGATGGGGGTTCGGAGGACTCCCGCTCCCCGTCCCCGTCCCCCTCCCCCTACCGCTGGCGGGCAGGGTCGGTAGGCCGCTCCTGGCATGCTTCTCGACGACCCGTCGGATTCGATGGCGGCGTCATCTGAGGCGAGCGACATCTCCAGTGTCGGCCTGGTCGTCTGCCGGGCCTCCTCCCCGCGCTCTCCCGCCCCGCCAGCACCTGTCGCGCTGGCCCTGGGTCAGGTCTCCCCTCGGCGGCAGCTCCGGACTCCGACCCGCTCTTGTCGGCCCCGGTGGTGGACCCCGAGGATGCCAGGCCGTCCGAGCCGGCCTCCTCTCCTCCGGCTCCTCCCACTGCGGTCGCGCTGCCTTCTCCGACCATGCTCTCTCCCCCTCTGCTGCCGCCTCGAGTGGCCCCGGCCTCGCTCGTCGCCCCTTTGCTCCGACCCTGCTGTGCTCGTCTCCGACCTTGGCTCCGACCCCGCTGCTCCCGTCTGCATTGGGCCTGCCTCTCGGGTCCCGCCTGCGTCGAACCTCGCTATGGATGGGGAGGCCCGGGTGACCACCCCCATGGCCGCCCAGCCTCTCCCACCGCGCTCTGTGGCCTGTGCTTGCCGCGGGCGGTCAGCCTCCTCCCCGGTGACCGCGTCCCGTCGAGTGGTCGGCTGGACGTTGCGCACCCCAAGGGCAGTCCGGCTCTGCCCGTCCTCGCACGGGCGGAGCTCCGCACTGTTGCTCGGAACCTAGAGCCAGGTACGCCTGTCGTTCCCCCCTCTACTTCGTCTTTCTCCTTATCTGCTATCGAGTCGGTTCCCGTCGGCAACCTTGCGAAGGTCGCCTCGGACTCTGCCATCATCTTTAGGGGGGAAGCTGGTCCCCCCTTAGTCCAGATCGAGGCCATTAGGGCCCGCGAGATTCTGGACAGGCGTCTTGCGAAGGCCCGCGCCGTCGAGGCGGACCGGTGGCCTTCTCCCGCTTGAGAGTGCGGATGTCCGCGGCCGCACCCGCTCCCGCACCACAGCCCTCCATGCCCAAAGTGCCTCCCGTGTCTTGGGTTCAAGAAGCCCCCCAATGGCGCCTTAATGCGAGCCCTCTTCTGGAACATCCGCGGTTTCGGCCATGATGGCCGACGCCGCCAACTAGTGGAGTACATGTGTGATGAACACATTGACATTGTCGCCATCCAGGAAACTATGCGCACTAAAATCTCCCTTCCTGAACTTGACCGTCTGAGCTCCCACCTCTTCGCATGGCATTGGCTCCCTTCTAGTGGGAGCGTCGGCCACTCGGGGGGCATCCTTCTAGGCATTAAGGATGCCACCTTTGAGGTGGGCAGCATGGATCGGGGGGAATTCTTTATGAGCATGGAACTGTTCGAGTGGTCCCTCAACTTCAAGTGGGAGGTCATCATAGTCTACGGGCCAGCTGACCATAGCAGGTCTGCCACCTTTCTCGAGGAGCTCCACCGGAAGATTTCTGTGGCCTCCCTTCCGGTGGTGGTGGGAGCTGATTTTAACCTCCTCCGTGTTGTGGAGGACAAGAGCAATGCTAATGTCAACTTTGCCCGGATGCAAATGTTCAATGACTTTATTGCCGATCTCGGTCTCCGCGAGATTGATAGGATCGGTGCCAGGTTCACCTGGACCAATCGGCAGGCCTCCCCGACCTAGTTCGTCCTGGACAGAGTCCTAGTTTCCCCGGATTGGGACCTTCGTTGTCCCCTCGCTTCCCTTCGCGCCATCACCCGGATTGGCTCTGACCATGTCCCGCTTCTTCTTTCCTCCGCCGATGAGCGCCCGCCGATCACCCCGCGATTCCGGTTTGAGACCTTCTGGCTTTCCCAAACCGGGTTCGTGGAGGCCATCGGCACACGCTGGGTGGAGGCCGCGCTCACACTCACCCCCGTCCCCCCTCGGCCATTGATTTGTGGCACTTCTGTGCCAAGCGTGGCCGGCAGTTCATGAAGGGATGGGGCGCTAACTTGGGTCGAGACCTCTGCGGTCGTAAGAAGGCCCTGTTAGCCGCTATTCAGGTGCTCGACCTGCATGCGGATGCTGTGGGGCTCTCTCCCGATGAGAGGCTTTCCCGCTATGACTTAGAAGATCAGCCCTCTGTTATCTACACTGATGAAGAGACCTATTGGCGCATCCGTGGTGCCCAAAAGTGGGTTTTGAAGGGCGACGCGAACACGGCTTACTTTCAGACGATCGCAAATGGCCGCCGTCATCGCAACACCATCCCCCTCTTGTGGGACGGTGCCACCCTCCTTCAAGATCCGCGCGACATCCGAACCCACGTTGATGGGTTCTATAGGTCTTTGTTCTCTGCCGCTCCTAGGAGCGGCCTCTCCCTGGCCCCTGACTATTGTACTGGCCCTCAGCTGGTCTCTGACACGAAGAACGTGGCCCTTATGGCCCCCTTCTCCGAAGGCGAGGTTTGGGATGTCATTAGGGGCATGAACCCCACCTCGGCGCCAGGTCCTGACGGCCTCCCGGTTAAGTTCTTCCAGACCTTCTGGAACGTGATTAAACCTGAGGTCATGGCCATCTTCGAAGAATTCTACGTTGGGTCCATTGACCTCGGTCGCCTAAACTTTGGGATAATCTCCCTCATCCCCAAGGTGCCTGGCGCGTCCGACATTCGCCAGTTTCGCCCGATCACGGTTATCAACGTGATCTTCCAGATTCTTGCAAAAGGGTACGCCAATAGGGTGACCCTTCTTGCAGATCGCATTACTTACCCCAACCAGTCCGCCTTCATCCGGGGCCGGTATATACTAGATGGGGTCCTTGTCCTTCATGAAGTACTCCATGAGGTCCGCGCCAAACACCTCAAGGCGGTCTTCTTGAAGATTGATTTCCATAAGGCCTATGATACTGTTAGTTGGTCCTTCCTTTGGGAAGTGTTACTCCGGAAGGGCTTCAACGATCGTTGGATCACCAGAGTTATGCAGATGGTCTCCTGCGGTCGCACGACTGTTAACATTAACGGCGAGATCGGCCCTTTCTTCCCCACCTTATGTGGGGTTAGACAAGGCGACCCCTTCTCCCCGTTCCTGTTCAACATGGTTGTCGATGCCCTTGCCTCCATCCTGGATAAGGCGAAGGCGGCTGGCCATATTCATGGGATCACCCCCTATCTCGCTGGAGGGTCCGGGATTTCCCTCCTACAATATGCCGACAACACCATCATCATGGTGGAAGGCTCGGAGGTGGACATCTCCAAACTCAAGTTCCTCCTCCTCTGCTTCCAACAAATGTCTAGCCTTAAGATTAATTTCGACAAGAGTGATGTTATGGTGATGGGCTACCCTCCCGACGAATGTCTCGCCATTGCCAACCGGCTTAACTGCCGCCTGGGCTCCTTTCCCACGACCTACTTGGGTACGCCCATTAGTGACTCCCGGCTCACCGTCACGGACTTGCGCCCGATCGTGGCCAAGCTCCAAACGTGCATTGAGCCTTCGCAGGGGAGGTGGTTATCTAAGGCAGCCCAGACTATTCTCATCAACTCTTCCCTCTCCAGCCTCCTCTTGTTCCTTATGAGCATCTACAGCCTCCACGAGACCCTGCACCAAGAGATTGCCAAAGTCCAGTCTCGCTTCTACTGGGCTGGCGAGAATGACAAGCAGAAGTATCATATGGTCAGTTGGCCGGACATTTGCAAGCCCATGGAGCAGGGCGGCCTGGGCATTATGTGCTCTAAGCGTATGAATATCGCCCTTCTCTCCCGATGGCTTTGGCGCATCTCGCAAGGCCTTGGTGGTCTTTGGCTCGACATCATCCGGAACAAATACCTGTGCGGGCAACCTCTTGCCTTCTGCCAGAGAACTGGCGGCTCCCAGTTCTGGCAGTCGGTCGTCCAACTCCTTCCGGTTCTCCGCATCGGGACTTCCATCTCGGTCGGCTCTGGAGCGTCGACTTTGTTCTGGTTCGATCGTTGGACTGGTGACGCTCCCTTCGCGGCATGCTTTCCCGGCCTTTTCTCCATTATCGTTGACCCTGTGATCTCTGTCGAGAGGGCCCTTATTGACTTAGGGCGCCTCGCCTTCCGGAGGCCATTTGGGCCCCCGGAATCTGCTGCTTGGCGCAAGTTGCTGGACTATGTTGCCCTCCACGAGCCTAGGGTGGACGATGGTACCGACCAGGTGCGTTGGTGCTTGGAGCCCTCTGGCCTGTTCTCCACCAAGTCTCTCTACCTGGCCACCGCCCCCTCCTTCGCCCCCCTCCCCCTCTCAACGGTGTGGTCCATACGCCTACCTCTTAAAATCCGGATCTTCATGTGGCAATGGATTCGCGGTCGGTTCCGTCCGGGGTTGAGGTCCGCAAACGGAATGGCCCGGGCTCGGGCATCTGCCCCCTCTGCGGTGTCCCCGAAGACTCGAATCACATCTTCTTCTCCTGCGTGTCCGCTCAGTTCGTTTGGAGCTGCTTTCGCGAAGTGGTTGGTGGAGATTGGTGCCACACCAACTTCCCCGACTTATTTGCCGAACTCCAGAACTCCTCCTTGTCGTCTCGCCACATTAGGTGACTTGAGATTGGGGTCCTAGCCTGGACCCTCTGGACGATCCGCAATAAGCTTGTGATCCAGCGCACCCCTCTTCGACGAGCTACTGACGCAATCTTCAAACTCTCTGGTTTCTTGCAGCTTTGACGGCCGCTTAGCGGCCCTCAGGACCGCGATGCCATCTCCGCCTTCATCGCCGACCTCCGATCGATGGTCGTCCGCCTGTCGCCACCGTCCTCGCCGCCTCCGCCGGAGCCAGACTAGGCGCCTTCCTTGTCCTTAGGCGGCTGCCTTGTTTTCTTTTTCTTTTTGGGCTTGTTGAGTTGTGCCCTCAGCAGAACCTATGTACTTTTATGTGAGACTTGGGTGTGTGCGTGTGGACTAGTCCGTGTATATGCGCTCTCTGGCGGTTTGCTTTATTTATAAAGCGGGGCGAAAGCCTTTTCCGGTAAGTAGAACAGGCAAGGGGAAAACGACATGGATTATTTGGGACACCAAGACTAAGCCAAAATACATGGGAGGCTTAGGCTTTCACCATGTTGAAATTTTCAATTTGGCTTTGTTGGCAAAGCTAATGTGGCGGGTTGTACCGGATCCTCAAGCTCTCAGCTCGCATGTTCTGAAGGGGGTGTATTTTCTAAAGTCAGATGTCTTGGAAGCAAAGCTGGGAGGGTGGCCCTGCCAAATATGAGATATGGTGTTCTCTGATTGCAGGACAAGTTGTTTTGAATCATGGTTTGATCAAACGGATTGGCAATGCAGAAGGAACACGTATATAAACACACAATTGGCTCCCTCCTGATCACCGGTCCATACCAGGACTGGCCCCCCTCCGTTGGTTCTTGAAGGTGTTGAATGTACTGGAGCTCCCGAAGCGGATTTGGCCGAGGAACATGTTGATGTAGTTTCCTGTTTTGTTGGAGGTGATGAAGAGTATCACCAGGTGCAACATGTCATTATTTGGAGCCTCCCTCCACAAGGCGGAGATGAGAAGATGAGCTTTCGATCGGTGCTTTTAAGTTGTGACAACGGGAAGAACATGTGGAGGCACACAACTTAGCTAAAG
>NC_041393.1:33288464-33371672 GCF_002162155.2 Triticum dicoccoides
ATAAGTGTAGTTCATGTCTCCACCAAAGATTGCCTTTGTACCCCTGGACATTGTGTTCGAATAAACGGGGTCATTATTAAACTATGAAATCAGGTCTACTTTCACAATTTCCAACTACTTAAGCACGCAATCTGTGTGGAAAGAACGAGTATCATAAATACAGGCGTACGGCTCTCGTCTCTTATCCCCTTGTTGTAATCCCTCCTCCCTCAGCTCTCTGGTTTTCCTTCCCATTTCTTACTAAAAACCTCGTAGTGAATTACATTCCAAATCGAGAGCACATCCCATCTGGTGTGGATCGTGGTACCATAGACTGGGATCGGTACAAGAAAACGGGTAGGGCATCTTTTCTTCAATGCAAGATCACCCTGGTATTGTTGGATATTGAACGTGCATTGGAATGCCCCGCAAGCTGGTAGGAACACCGAGGTCTAACGCGACAACAATCTCTTGCTTATCTACTTGGTTAAACGCTTTGAGTAATATGCACATGTAAAAGAAAAACTCAACTCCAGCAATGCAGCACGGTACAGTTTTTATTAGACATAATTTGCCCAAAGTTTATCATAAACGGATTGGAGGACCGTACAGTTTAACAACCACAAAATGGACTTAACGGGGTGCTGGCTGTTAGATCACATCCACTTCAAAGTACTTCTGACTCCTGGTCACACAAACGTGCCACAAATCGTTCCACAAACAGGCCGGTTGTGTTACTATTTAACTGCACTACATATGAATAAGAACCCAGGATGCAACGTATATTATTCAGTTCAAACTTTAAGAATGTGAACTACGTACTAACTCTGTGAGCAATTTATCCAAGTGCAAATTCAAATTCAAACTACATGAAACGAATGCAACCGGCATGCACATCCGAGCACAATAGAAGAGTGCTGACGCCCAGAAGAGGTGACATAAAATAATAATAGATACTTCGTTCCATTGCACAACAACAGATGTACGCTAACGCTAAGCAGCCCATTCAGTAACTCCCTACATTTGCAGGCTAACATAACATAACTAAGGACGTTAATATCTAACCGCAGATCAGACGTTCAGAGTTCAGAGCCACCCACAAAAGTAGATCCATGTTAGCCTCTCTAAATCCAGAGCCACCCACAGCACCTGACGAGTATATGTTTACCTGCCAGGTGGCCGAGCCTGATTTGTCCGCTGACCACCACCAGGCTGCAGATACCGTTCGATTGCTTGATCGTAAGCAGAGCCTACCAGGCTCCCCCTCATCTGCCCCGTGGGCTGCCAGTTCGGATCCATCTCGATCTCCGGGACATCGGGGTCCTCGAGCAGGGGCGTAGCGGGAGTCGGAGAAGGAGGTGGTAGACCAGGAGAATGCACACGCGGAACAGTAGGTGCTAGGCCAGGAGACTGCACACGCGGAGCAGTAGGTGCTAGGCCAGGAGACTGCACACGCGGAGCAGTAGGTGCTAGGCCAGGAGACTGCACACGCGGAACAGTAGGTGCTAGGCCAGGAGACTGCACGCGCGGTTGCACTGGTGGAGTAGACTGCCGGGACACTGCATGCGTTCTCATTGCCTGGCTCTGCTGGGGAACGTAGAGATGGCCTGGTGTGGCCTGGCTAACTGCAACGCCTCGGTTCACCAGTTGGCCTATTAGATTGTCGAATTGTCGCTGGTCATATTGCTGATATTGTTGAGGGTAGGGAGCTCCATAGGCATTAGCACCTCTACCCTGTCCAGGGCCTCCTGTCGGCGGTCTCATATGCATGAAGGGATTTGCAGCAAGGCCCATAACCCGACCACGTTGATGGTTTGGCATGTTGCGCATATCCTGCCAGAATTATGCAAGTCCATCAAGAAATGTTGTTTATCAAGATAAATTCAATCCAAGCAAAAATACAGAGAAAATTGGTTCCACTTCTTGTTAGTAAGTTGAAACTGGCTGCACTGAGCCCGCAGTCTACAGTAGTGTTACTAAACAATGTCGTTATTGTAGGTGCTTACGCCAACTGACATCCTAGTGCAGCTAACAGCTAATTGCCAAAAACAGGTACTATCATATGCTAAATACTTGATGCGGCTGCAAAACACAAGCGAGATAGTATACAATTATGTAACAGGCCTGGAGCTTTTCAAATGTTTAGGCATCAAGTACTTTTCAAATAACTCGGAACCAAATGAGACATTTTTCAACATCCAAACACTATCATACTACCAGTTATGGAGCTCCGCTGACTTGTCACTTGGTTTTGCATAAAAGTAAAGACATCAACTAGTTCAAATGTGAGTAAATATTCCCTCTGTAAACAAATAGAAGATGCTTTAGATCACTACTCTGACATTTGTTTACAGAGGGGGTACTTAACATGATATGTACAGTAATTTTATTGTGAGATGAAACAATGCAATGCTACACTATGTTGGTAAATATCATTCCAGAGGGCCTTCAGAAGAGTAAAATTACCTGTTGTGTCGACTGTAGATGGAATGGTGAGGAACCATCAGGAGCCCTTGAGAGTGGCCCAACACCATTAACCATCGATGTGATTACACTGTCTGCATTTGTCACATGATGTGCTTGGTAGTTTGAAGAAGGTGAAATGGACTGTGGGGTGGGAGGTGGACAATTCGAGACATTTGGCTGCACCCTTCTGGATGAATTATGTTGTGGCACTGCCAGAGCCTGGACTGCTACAGGCTCTCTCCTGACATTTCTAGTATGATGTGCTGATCGAAGTAAAGAATCTAGCTGTGATTGCATCTGCATAATACTGGGGTATCCTTGTGAAACTTGTTGCATGACAGATGTTAAATTGGAGGTTTCAGAAGGAGAGATGGCACGTGTGGTAGCAGGTTGCATTTGCAGGATATCTCTAGGGAGAATAGACTCCAAGGTCCCAATTGAACTAGAGCCAGGTCCGCCACTAGATGAAGGTAACAAATTTTGGCCAGAAGTTGAAGTTCCACCTCCTACATACATATCTTCTGACTGAGTGGCTGTGCTTAGAGGGAAATTCGGAAGATAGTCCATGACAGATATATCTTGACTATTCAACACAGGCTTCAAATCTTCTGAGGGAGATACCGAGCTCATAGGCAGATCACCATCATCATCCTTGTTTATTAGGTCTATAACATCTGAAGGAGTTGCATCAGTTTCTACAGTGTCCCCATTCTGCTGAATTGCGTCACCATGTTTATCTGATTTCTCATCATGAACTGAAACAGCTTTCCAAGATCCATCCGGGAATACAAGAACATCCATGATATCATTACCAGTCCCTTGTAAAATCTGAAACAAAAAGGAGATCAATCATAGGAAAACATAATCAGATGAAAACATGTACAGAACTACAGATACATTATACAACTTGCCTTGACCATCTCTTGATCAATTCGAATGTCAATGAAATTTGAAGGAGTATTACAACATGGACAGCGCCAGGTTGGTTTCCTCGAGTTAATATCCATGTAACTGTCATAATCAAAACACTACAAAACACACGCCATATCATTATTTATGTCAAGAAGGAAAAGGCTCAACCCATGAATACAAATAAACAGATGTACCTGATGGTGTTTGCATAGACGCCCTTTAACTGGGGTTTGCACACGCCTAAAACTGCAATAACATACAAAAAACATTTTCAACTGCAGCTCATTAGCATTTTCCGTTCAAATAAGCAGAGGTTGAATTTACAAAACCGAATAAACAACAGTCTAGACAGACACATGGAGTATCAGAGTAGTCATTACAATGTGAATAAATTGTCCAAATTGAGTTTGTGTAATATTGCCACATAGTCACATACACATGCATGATAAACAATTGCAACTTCTACATTGGCAACCAGACACAGAACATAATTAATTAATGGAGATTGATGACAAGGAATAGTTTGTATAGAGGTTCTTTGTCGTATTACATGCAAGAGCTTACTTGTGCCCTTGTAATATATTCCCTCTGTTCCAAAATACAAGGTGCATTAGTTTTTTCAGAAGTCAAACTTGTGCATGTTTGACCAAGTTTTAAGAAAATGTATTAATATCTATAATACCAAATTTGCATCATTAGATCCATCATGAAAAGAATTTCCATATTTTATTTATTTAGTATTGTGGACATTGATATTTTGTTCTATAATATTGGTCAAACATACATATGTTTGACTTGCATGGAAATTTATGCACCTTATATTCAGGAAAGGAGGGAGTATAACAGGATTGAAGGCGGCTAGGCGCCCAAGTTTTATCAATTTAGAGTAAGTAAATTCAAACACAATACAGCAAAGTACATGTCATGAATATACAGTACCTTATGGGGCACTTTAGGGAAACTCTTGATGGCCCTTCAAGTAGCATATCTGAATCTGAATCTACATAAAAGTTCACAATGAGGAATTCAAACAAAAACATGTTATTCCAGATTTGAGTCAAGAAATTGTCAAAGCATAACTTAAAATTAAAGAACTAAACTTAATGACCTACCAGGAAGATCTGTTGTAACTGGTTGGGCATAGTCACCGAGTTTTGGAGCATCAAAAGACATCAAATTGTTCACAACTGCTACAGCTATGATGTAGTTAGCTGCAATATAAAGCTAAATCAGCACATGCTAGAATTTGATGTGTGCTTCTGGAGAAGGAAAACACACAAAACATATAATCATCAAATATACCAGTAAAATATCCAACAGCTTGTACAATGTTTGCACCATATTTGAGCATCTTGGTGATATCAGTGGGGAACTGGGGTCCTGTTTCCTGTTAATTATTTGAAATGCATGAACTAAGCTTGTTTGAGAATTGAAGATTAACCACTGTCGACAGGGTGCACAAGGCTTTGTGATAAAGGCAGAAAAAATGGCAGAAAGTGGAAGGCAACGGTTTTTCTTCAAACAAAAAGTAATTTAGTCAAGGAAGTGGGACACTAACCATTGAAACATTAGTCCTCTTGTCCACACCTTTTCCGTTTACTAAAAAGCTGAAACATAAAAAACATCAGGCATGTGTCTCTTGGCATAACATATCAAGCATCAAAGCAAAGAAGGTAATGCACCTCACATGCTGGGGGCTTGCAATACATGATGAGACATCTAAATTTTCCTTTTGGACAACAACTAGACACTGCAGAAGGTGAAACAACCAATAAATCTACTGGATATAAAATCATGAGACAATGACATTGAAAGACAAAACCAATAAGAGAAATATAATACATACTCCATCCGTTCCAAATTATTCTGAGTTATAGTTTCTCTCAAGTCAGGCTTCCCTTATTCGACCAAGATAAAGAAAAATGTGCTAATATTTGAAAACATCAAGTATATAATAATAATACACATACATTTTATGATGAATCCAATCAAACTAATTTGGTGTTGTAGATATTGGTATAGTTTTCTATAGACTTGGTCAAACTTAGAGGTTTGAGTTGGGCTAGAAATACAAATAATTTGAAACGACGGGAGTAGTCATGAAGTGTTACCGAACTCCCACAATAGCGTTATACTATCCGATCACTCAATAAACAACAAGGGCATACAGAACAGAGATTTTGGAATAATTAGCATACAAGCAGAATCTGTGCAACTATTAGTTGTTATTGACAGCTAGAAACTAAACAAGTTGGTCCCAAAATCTTTTGGACACTATTCCAGAAGAGGTATCATGGTAAAGTAAACAGGACGACAGTGGTCAACATGAAGACACAACAAATTTACAAATATTCAGTTGCCCAGTACTCCCTCCGGTCCTTTTTAGTCTGCATATAAGTTTTGTCCGGAGTCAAAGTATCTCTACTTTGACCAAACTTGTAGAAAAAAGTATCAATATTCACAATGCCAAATCAACATCATTAGATTCATTATGAAATGTAGTTTCATAGTATATATATTTCTTATTGTAGATGGTGATATATTTTAATATAAAGTTGGTCAAACTTTGCAAAGTTTGACTGGACACAAATCTAAAACGCGGAGTTAAAAGGACCAGAGGGAGTATGAAGCCAAATACAACAACAACAAGTCAACAACAAAGCCTTTAGTCCCAAACAAGTTGGGGTAGGCTAGAGGTGAAACCCATAAGATCTCGCAACCAGTATCAAGCCAAATGCAAGAGACATTAATACAATACTAACCGATGTAAACAGAACATGATGCTACATAGTGTTATGTTTAATATTTTAAAAATACCTAAGAGGGTTGCCACTGTGTCAAGCTTTTGGTCAAGAAACTCAAAAGAAAAACATATAATTAAGTGAATAGTATAATAGCAAAACACGAAAATCAGTACATGAGCAGTTTAAATAACATTAAACACTTGTTGAGACAAGCCATGCAGAATACTTAAATGGCATCAACACTTGTTAAAATCAGCACATGGGCAGTTTAAATAGCATCAACACTTGTTGAACACAGCCAAGTAAAATACTTAAATAGCATCAACACTTGTTTAAATCAGTACATGAGCAGTTTAAATAGCATCAACACTTGTTTAAATCAGTACACAGGCAGTTTAATAGCATCAACACTGAAATTTAGTAAAATAAATATTTTCCCTGGAATGGTACTTACAATCTTTTCATGTTTAGGCAGATTTCTATGAATAAAGAAGTCAGCCATCAAAATATCATATCCAACCTGTAAGTACAGACAGGTATATCAAAACCAGGCTACAGCTATGAAACAAAGCTTTGTCGCTTATCAATATATGTCCTCCCACATCAGGATGTAAGAATGCAAAAAGGTGGGCGTGAGTGATTATAACAAATTAGAGAACTTATCAGGAAGAATAGCACATATAAGATAATTTTAATTGAACAGATTGACCACCTTTGCTTCCAGCGAAGTGATTAGACGGTCGAACTTCAACTTAGGATAATACCTACAAGAAGGACCACATTAAAACAAATAAAATGTGTCACAAAGCTAATGAGTGACTTCGGTTGATCATATTATAACCAATGGGTTCAAATATACTCCCTCCTTCCCATAATATTAGAGCGTTTTTTACACTGCACTAGTGTCAAAAACGCTCTTATATTAAGGGATGGAGGGAGTATTTATTTAAATTTGTCTTGTGAATACTAAACCTAAACAACTGAAAATTGGAAATTGAAATTTTAAATTTAATAGCTTAAATTTTTGAAACATACTGACTCTAAGCTACACAATATTTGGATTTCATATTATGTTTCAAGTATTATTTTTACATTTTGAACTCTGAAGCATGATATGAGATATCCGTGTCACCCTGAATTAAAAGTCTGAAGTGTTTAATAAGATAGTAAAACATGTTTCGCGAAAATGGGATTTCCAATCTCACATTTTTTGTGGTTCTAATTTCATTTTGTATTAAGATTTACATAAAACTGACAACAGGGAATGTGATGGCAACATGTAAGCATCCAGAGAAAGAGATTCCCTCCTTACCTTGGCATTACTGTTGAAATGATTTCAAGCACGGTGCTGTCATTAGCTGGCTCGCTACTGTTCGTGCAGAAGCTGCCAGATAGCTTCATGCCAAGATAAATTATAACTAGGTAAGATGATATGGCCATGCCACCACCCAAGACTACAGATATGCAATGAACATAAAAGAAGAAACCAAGCATTTCATACACACCTCATCAGCCATTCTGAGAATATCAATGTAATCTGAAGGCTGAAACCATTTGTTTTTACAAGCATTCTGCAAAACAGCATGTGCATTAACAGATTAACTTTTTAGTGGGAGAGCCACATATTATGTTTGAAAAACAAGCTCAAGAGACAAATTGTAACCTTGGCATATAACATAATCAACAGATGCATGAAAAATTGTAACCTTGGCATATAACCTAATCAACGTATGCATGTAACACTTTGAATCGCTTGAAGCAACTCGAAGGTAAATTATACAGTTGAAGAAATTTAACACACATGAGTAGGATCAATGGATAGATGGTAATTGTTTTTATAGCAAAACATTGGGGTTTTGTTTAGACCAGCTGAACATTGGGTTGAAGCAAATAATATGTTGATGATACATATAATCATATATGCAGTCACGGAAGAAAATGTGTTCTTCTCTAAGTCTGTTTACAATTGGACTTTTCAAATAAACCAACATGAGTGAAACAAGACTATATAAACAGATAATTCCTCGTACGTAATTGTGTTCTGGTTTGGGAAAAAGTTTCTAAGTGGTACTAACACATGACTGGCATGAAAGGTGATTTACCTTGCATGATATGATCAGTACCATGACAGAAGATTGTAGAAATGGATCCTTCCTCAGCTCATATACCTGGTAAATAGTGGTAGAGTTAAAATTAATAGCACAGAATTAAGCAAAATATTGACCACGACTTAATTTACCGCATAAACAAATTATCCACCCACAATGAATGGACAACATAATTCAAGGTCAAAATTCGTAAGTGTACAGCTCATATGCTAGTTACCTCATACAACAAATCTAGAAAATAACAATGTTAGGATGTGTTCCCCAGAAGAACTAAATAAGTTCGAAAATACAAAATATATTCACCCATATCCTGAATAGACGGGCAGTTTCAGGTATTGCATAGAAACAAGTATGCCTGGCAAAGACTATATTACCCCCTTGATTAGGTCACTTATTACCAGAAGAAAAGGCATATGAACAACAGAATCACAAATCTAACATAATTTTTTGTGAAATTAGGAACTAGAATCCTCCAAAGAGTGCCCGCTACTATAGTACTTGAAAGGGAAAATAAGTCACTTCACTTTTTAAGTTAAAAGTTAGACTCTCATATGAGTTTCCTTAACTTTGGTCAACTAGTTATCTCTATGCTATGAAGTTGGTGTACTTGAAGTCTTGAATCAACAAAGCACACTGCTGAGGCCATGACCCTCTCAAAGAGATGTTTCGGAGAAAACAAAAGATACCAATCTACCATTCATTCATTTAAGTCTCACAATTACACAGCTTGCGCTCTCAACCTATATGTATTGTGTTACTCCCATTTGCTAAACATTGCAATTTAGACCAAAAGGAAGCGCATTCACAGAAGGTCCAAGGGTAAAAAATACCTAGCTTACAATGAAAAACTCAACTGCCGTCACACCAAATGCGTGTTCCACTTCTATAATGCATTAAGGTGATCACAACTAGTAACTGCTGTAGTGAGTCACACGAGCAGTGAATCATGAGTAAGGAAGGGCGGTTATGGTCTAATAATTAGACTCGCCAGCAGAAACTGCCATGTCCGTTTCACCACTATACGAACCGGCCAAAAGACAACAGAAATTGAGAAGACTGCGCGGAACAAAACAAGGGGAATTTGTCCGGCCGAGGAAGGGGACAGACGCAATTTTACCTTTCTCAGAGTGTCTGGTATCTCACTCGCGATCTTAGGAATGTCACCGCCCGACAGCGCGTAATCGATCCCCCTGCAAGCACGCACGCACGGTGGAAAAAAAACTAGGCGAAGAGCCACTGCGCCGCGTCGCCGCGGCCAAAAACCCTAGGGAGAATTAGGGGGGACGGAGGCTGGGACGGGGAGAGCGGGATAATGCGGGTGGGGGGAGGGGCGGACCTGGCGAGGGCGTAGACGAGGTGGGAGAGGTCGGCGGGCGCGAGCGCGTAGGAGCCGCCGCGGAAGTGGCCCCTGATCCGCTCGCCGATGGCCTGCAGGCGGACCGCGTTCATCTCCACCGCCTTCTTCAGCTGCTCCCTGGCCTGCTGCTGCTGCTGTTGTTGCTGCGGCTGCGACGGGGGCGCGGAGGGCTGGGACTGGGAGGCTAGGGCGGCGCCGCCGGACATGCCTCGGCCTGGCTGGCGGCCGCGTGTCTGTCTCTCCACGGGAAGAGGGGAGGGGAGGGGAGGCGAGGCGAGGCGGCGGGGAGGAATGCCGAGTACCCGTAGCGGAACCGCTGCGGGCAGGTGGGTGGCGCGGTGGGACGGGGGAGTGTGGCGTGTGGATGACGGGGAGGAGAAGTTTATTTACGGGAGAGAAATATTGGGAATACGCGCGGGGTTCTCGACTTCTCGGTGGGCAGTTGGGAGGCGGAGCGGTGGGGGGCCGTCGGGCCCGCGCGTCAGCGAGCGATCTGGGGGCGGTTCGTGGGAGGGATTTCGCACACGTCGATTGCCAGCTGGTACGTATATTGTTTTTCCTTGTTAGTATTTATTTTTTTATTATTTTACTAGCAAAAAAGGCCCGTGCGTTGCAACGGGTGAAAATCAATATCACACGCCTTTGCCGTTTCGAAGCTTATCCTCTTTCCCGCCCTTGTCCATGATAGTTGTGATGTCTACGTGATCACAATGAACCCAAATGTGATCAATCCCAAGATGATGCACTGATCCACCACCTAACACACTATCTATGTAGGCTAGCATTAACTGACAAACTCATGTGGAATCACTTATTATACATGGATATCATAATAGATAATGACCAACAGATGAAGAGGTTAAAAATATCACTCTAAGGCCGGCTCCAACACAAGAGCATTTAGAATCCCAAGCAAATTAACATGCACAATCATACGGCCCTAGCAGCTACATTGCGTATACTTTTTTTAGTGTCCGACTCTAGGTTATGGGTTGATATCAGGAAAGTTGCCAGGACGATGCAAAATCTGCCAGTATTTTATTCCCAGTGCCCGCATTGTACGTGCCCTAACCACGTTTCAAGTGGCAAAAAAGTAATTTTATTTTTTTAGAAAAAAAGGGACTTGGCTTTTCTGAACTCTTCTTGATCATCTACATCCATATGGCAGGGAGCCTCCCAAAGCTCGGAAGAAAAAGAGCAATCGCGGTGAGGCAGCATATGTTTGTTCCGTCGTGAACATCTTCGAGTGTTTAATAATTCATTTAAAGTATTTTACGAAATTACCAAAAGATTTGAATTCTAATGATTTTGATAATGTAGTTTTTTTTCTAATGGTAGGTTTGCTCTATTTGGAAGATTATATTTCATTCTCAATATTTTTTTTGCACTATTAAGTCTTGGTCCAAACACAAGAAAATATTATAACTCCCGTGCGGCTGAGCGGCCTACACGCACCTACACGTACACCCATCAGGCCCATCACGTGTACCTCCATGGCTCCACCACTGGTTTATCCATTCGTCTCCAACGCTGGCTTATCCATTCGCCCCCACTAGGATGCATCTGCATCCATCTTTCCTATTCTCTCGCTCCATCTCTCATCCTCTCTCAAATCTCTCTGATCGGTGGACTCCGTGTGGGCGGAGCGAAGAGGGAGCCAAGCCAGCCGAGCCGACCCCTCTCCTCTTTCCCTTTCTCGCAGCGATTCGCAATTTGCCCCTTCTCGCTCCATCTCTCTTTCTCATCCCGTGCTTCCACCGATATGCGTAGCCAACGGCATTTAAGCGCTATGAGACGGCTGCTCGGCGAAGTTCGTTCCCAGGTTGCCGGCGTGTTCAATCGGGTAACTGCATGCAGGCCCCGATGTGAAGCCTCCAAAATCGCTGGTGCCCCCGTTCCACCTGAGTGAGCGCAGCCGCCGGATCCCGTCCTGTCATGTCCTCTCTCTCTCTCTCTCTCATTTCCTCGTCTCGTTCTAATTCTATGGAGTGCATATGCATGCAGGCCGATGTGAAGCCAAGTCGCTGGCACCCCGTTCTAGACCACCAGATCCGGAGTGCCACCGACGGTTCCTGTCCCCATCACGCCCGCGTCAACGACCGCCAAGTTGCTGGCACCTCGTTCCAGACCACCAGATCTGGAGCGCCGCCGCCGGATCTCGTCCCCATCACGCCTGTGTCAACGACCGCCGCGGAACCCTCCTCGGCTCCTCCTCCTCAACGATTCACGGCAAGAACTGGGACAGCACTGTGCCCTTCCCCGTCTCCAACACTACGGTGCTCGCGCCGTCGGTGCTGTCGTATTTATTATCATTCGAATATGTGTGGATTTGACCCCTTCGATTGCCTTCCCATCATGTTTTGTTCATTCTTTTCTGAATCTGATTCTCATGCCTGGTGCGATTTTTCTATAAATCGTGGTCAGGATTTGTTCCTTCTTTCCCGGTTATAATTCATTGAATCAGCCCCGCGAATCACGTTTGCGTGCGTGCGTGATGGTTGGTGTGTGACCATGGGTTGAATACTAAACAACGTAGGGTGTCTCTTGCATAAACGAAACGTTTTCTTGGATAAGTCACTTAGAATAGGATTGCGGGTTGAATACCTAAATCGGCAGGGGCTTTTTTGCAAAAACACCACCGACGGACGACAGAAACCCAATTTTATTTATTATTAGGTAAAGAGGTAAAGATTTTTTTGAAAGTTTCGGAAAAAAAGTATTTATTTTTGCGTTTGCAGGTAGTATCGGTCTTCTCTTTTGAGTAGTGCTCACGTTTTATTTTGCTTTACTTATATTTTGAAAGCATCAACATATCCATATATTAGGGGTGTTTGGTTCCAGAGACTTTTTCGTGTTGGGACTAAAAGAAGTCCCTAGCAAACCAAACACGGGGGACTTTTTTGGGATTTTTTGCTAAAAGTCCTTAGAAGCACCTCCTTGAGAGTCCTTTTTCAAAAAGTCCTAGGGACTAGAAAAAGTCCTAGAACTAGAGAACCAAACACCACCTTAGTCGTATATCACCTATGCATTAATGACGCTTGACTCATCGGCCTCGTTAAAACCCGCCCCGCATTATCATACGTAGGTTTGCTGTTCGGGGGCGGGTTTGGCTAGAGACCAAAACCCTAGCCGCCGCCAAGAGAGCCAACTTTCCAGCGCCGTTTTCCAGCGGCTCTCCTCCGCTGGCGACCTCTTGGACGTCGGTCGTGAGGGGGGTCGCCAGATCCCGGGCATGTGTGTCATTTTTGCTTTAGGTTTAGAGCCCTAATAGCTTAGGTTTTTGGATCGTCCGACGCCTTGACTTCGGCGGCGGCGACGGCGATGCTGAATAAAGAAGTTCCAGATTCTTCTCCGGCGAGGCGATCGTCTTTATGGTCGGTGATGGATTTGGGAACCAGTCTGTTCAAGCGGGGATATCGTGGCGGCGACGGCATCCTTGTGGTGGACTTGTGTCCTCGGGCTCCGCCGTTGCGATGGCGTCTGCTCCAGCGTCGGCGTGGAGCTTGGGAGGTAGTTCTGGAGCGGATGCAGATCGTGGTCTGCATCGATGACATCTGGAAGACGGAATATATGCTGGGTTCGTGGTTGATGGATGGCAGGTACGATTTCCTACTTCGGCGTCTTAGTCGTGGTGGGGTGTCAGATCTGGAGTTCGATGGCATGTCTGGGGTGTTGCCCCGGTCTGATTCGTTCAACGGTAATAGTTTCATCTTTGGTGAGCCACCTTGGAGGTTCGCAAAGCTGCATATCAGCGATGGAGCCGCGTCGAGCTCGGATGAGGAGGTGATCCGTCATTTTTTTTCTTTGGTGGCTGTTGTGGTGGTGACGGAGGTAGGTGATGGACGTTGGTGTTAAGCTTAGCAATGTTCTGCTATCTTTTCAGTTCTGTCATGTCAGTTTTTACGTGACTTGTAATTTGATCTTTATGATATGAATGAGACACGTATTATCATGCAAAAAAAACCGCCCCGCATTTATGCACGCGGTCCCCCGAATGAAAACCTCCACCATCAAACAATTTATCATCAACAACCAGTCGTTACTCCATATTTTTTTCTCCCCTCCCCATCCCCTTCTCTGCTCGCGCAAGCTCTCTTCTGCCCTTTCTACTTCGCATAAATAGTTCATCCCTCATTTTCATGTGTTCCTCCGTAGGAATAGTTGGCCTACAATAGAATAGGGAACTGCTTATTATGCTTCTTATGCTTAGCAGATAAGACATTACTTGGAAAAATGCACTTAGACGAGCGTTGTTTACTTCTTCGTTGGTCTGGTTGGAATCCTAGACAGAACATAACACTGCATGGCGGATAGCTCCATCGATTGAATGGTTCATATGCATGTAGTCAACAAATTAACATTATATCAGTGCATTGAAATGTGTGCGCTCTCGGCTCATTATTATATAATGATAAACATACGACATAAGGAGGGGGCTCTTCTCTAGCGCCAACAACTCTCACTGGATCCTGCCAAGATTTGATAGAACACCCAACTCCTCTTCCTCGTTGTGTGTAGCCTCCCTGTGTCATCCCCTTAGCGGGGTTCCTCCTCTCTGCTCCACTTGCTTCCACGCACTTTTGACCCCTTCATCGCGAGAGGATGGGAAAGAGAGAAGGGTGGGGCAGGTGGAGGCAAGAGATACATATCCTATTGCTGCTGATGTGACATTGGGTTGCATTTATTGTCTTTTATGTTTCGTAGCCCACTCCATGTATTTACGTGCGTATTTGCAGCTCTATGACCGTGTATCCGTTCATATTCAATCAATCACTTCATCAAATATGCAACTCAAAGCTCTAGTGCTCGTTGCGGGACTATTATGTGTAGGTGGGTGGCATGGTTGCTTTTGGTGGGGTGGGGGTTTGGGGGAGTGTGGCGTATGATGACAAGGAAGAAAAGTTATTCATGAGACATGGGACAGAAAATGAAAAAGGAAAATATATGCGCAAGGTTCCAGGTGGCGATGGGCTGTTGAGAGGCGGATGGGTAAGGCGTCGTGGGGCTCGTGTGTCAGCGAGCAATTCGAGGACGGTCCATGGGGGAGATCTCCTAGGTTTTGATTGCCAGCTGGTACGTATATTGGTTTTCCATCTTATTTTTCCGGGTATATAGTAGTATCAGTTTTCTCTCCGAGTAGTGCTCTATTTTGCGAGGGAAGTGCTCATGTTTATACAACAACAAAATAGTTAGGAAAAAAATTGTGCCCCTCATTCTCACACCCGGTCACTCGCAAGAACATGCCGAGGGGGCTATGCAGTTGTCAGTACGTGTAAGATCGAGGAGCCCACGCACGTTGTCATTCCTTCTCTTTCAACTCCCTCTGTCTATTACCTAATGTGGGACGCGTACAAGCTCAAAACATATGGGAAGCACACACCCTCAAACATATGATAGACACACACATGCATCTTTTTTTTCAACTTTTCGTCCGTGCGGAGTTTCCACTATCAATTTTCTTTGTGTAAGATCGAGATTATACAAATGAAATACGTGATCATCTTCTTCTAAATTTAGCTTCATGGTACTCTTCGCTCAAAATTCATTGCACATTAAATTTTTCTATTGCAACTTTTTGACCCATATCTCTACTATTATATGGGAGTTTGTAGGTTCGCGGCACCTCCCATCACCCCTCCACGCTTGTTTATTCTCCCTCCCACAGAAAATCAAGTGATTCCCTCGACCCTCCATGTTGGTTTTCCCCGTCCGCTTACCTTACTTTTTCCTCCTCACGCCTCCCTGTTTGGAATAATCCAAATCAGATCGGTATTTCCTTTCCTTGTCCTACTAAAAACCATGTCCTGCATTAAATCAATCAAATCTTACCAAAACCATGTCTTGCATTAAGTCATCAAATCAAATCTTACCAAAACCTCAACTAAATCAAAAACTTTCTTTCCTTTCCCTACCACACCTAAATCAATTCAAATCTTAGCAGAACTTCAGCTAAATCAAAACTTTTATTACCTTCCCCTACACATATTCAAATCAAACAAAATCTTACCAAATTTTGTAATATGGTGCATGTAAGGTATATATCAGACACGATTGGTTTTGGCACTTTATAATATGTATATGCTCACGTTGCAATGCACGGGAAAATATCTCTGCTATTAGATGGGAGTTCATAGGTTCTCCTCACCTCCCTTCACCACTCCACGCTTGTCTGTTCTCTCTCCCACGGAAAAACCAACTGTTTCCCTCGTCTCTCCATGTTTGTTTTCCCCGCCGCCTACGTTAGTTTTTCCTCCCCACACCTCCCTATTTGGAACAATCTAAATCAGATCGATATTTTCTTTCCTTGTCCTACTGGAAACCTTGCCCTGCATTAGATCAATCAAATCTTACCAAAACCATGCCTTGCATTAAGTCATCAAATTAAATATTACCCAAACCTCAACTGAATCAAAAAACATCTTTTCCTTCCCCTACCATACCTAAATCAATTCAAATCTTGCTATAAATTTAGTTAAATCAACACTTTTATTACCTTACCCTACACATAATCGAATCAAATAAAATCTTAACAATTTTTTTAATATGGTGCATGTAAGGTATATATCAGGCACGGTTGGTTTTGAAACTTTATAATATGTATATGCCCACATTGCAACGCATGGGCAATTAGCTAGTTAGTATAAAAATGTTGTTAATCAAAAGGAGAAATAAACAATTTGGAATATGAAAATAATTATATAAATTATATATCATAGAAAATGCATAGTAATATAGTGACCGTTGGTAAAATTCTTGTTGCATTAGCAAACCTTTGATCGTGAAAAGGTTAATCCCTGGACCCTTTGTTCGACAATTGATCATATAAACTCCATATCCTACAAAATATCAAGTTGTAGGGTAATTGTTGGTCAAAGATATGCCATATACACAACCTTTAGTCATGGAAGGGTTAATCTCTTTGTCGTATGTTCACTATAGAATGTAATACACAACCTTTGACCATGAGATGGTTAATCTTTGGACACCATGTTAACCAAATTTAATATGCAAACTACTACGTTCACTATACTTCGTTGGACTTTTTGTCGTCCAACTACCCTGTTGTCATGCAGACCACTTGTAGGAGCGTGTTGAGGGGACCGTGCGGCCGTTGGTATGCATAGGATGGGCCCACACACACATGATCATTCGTTCTCTCCCAACTCTCTCTCTCTCCCCCTCTCACCTAGCATGTGAGAGCACATGTGGCATCTCTGTTTCTCAACCTTTATTTCCGGTGTGGAGTTTCCAATACCTATTTTCTTTGCGTAAGTTCATGATTAGAAATGAAATACCTAATAATTCTATTTTGAATTTGGCTTCATTGTATTTTTTTTGCTTGAAAATTCATTGCATATGAGATTTTGTTAGCACAAATGTTTGACCAATAGTAGTAGAAAACAGTTTTTACTCAGACGTCAAAAAAATAATTTGGAATATAAAATGTACAAATTGTATATCTTAAGAAAAATATAGTAAAGAGTCAAATGTTGGTCTTGTCCTATATGCAACCATTGACCGTCAAAGGGTTAATCTTTGGGCATTTGTTTGAATATTCACCATATAAATTCTATGTCATATAAATATATACTCCCTCCGTTCGGAAATACTTGTCGGAGAAATGTATAAAAATTAATGTATCTAAAACTAAAATACGTCTAGATACATCCATTCCTCTGACAAGTATTTTCGAACGGAGGGAGTATAACACAATAATTATTAGTCAAAGTTATGTCTTATACACAACTTTTGAACCGAAATAACTCCTTATGATAATAGTCAAGGGTCGACCACGAGCGGGAGCACGCTCGAAACTAGGCGGCACGACGCGTGCGTGTGTAGAAAAGAAATCAAACCAAACTAACTCCCTAGTGTCTAACCACAACCATGGTCAAGGGTCAACTGAGAGCGAGAGGGCTCTAAGGATTGTGTGCCGTCGTTGGACGTGTTACTGTTATCCTTAGAAACAAATGGCTAAGGTTGTTGGATGGTTAGAGAGACAATGTTATCCACAACCACCATGGTTCAAGTCCCGATGCTTGCATTATTTCTGTATTTATTTTAGAATTTTCGACGATGCGCTTTCAGTGGAAGAAGACGTTTCCATCGATGACGAGGGACCTACGATGACTTCGTAAATCTTAAGATGATATGCCAGTTCAGTCTCTCGAAGGTGCTCATAGCTAGAAGTAGGGTGTGTGTTTGTGCGTTCAGGGATGAGTGTATGCGCGTATGTATGAGCGTTTTGCATCTGTACTGTGTCAAAAAAGTATGTTTTACGTCAAATCAAATGAACTCCCTACCTTCTAATTGGGCACATGGCCAATGTCAAACCGAATTAACTCCCTACCATCTAATTGTACACACGTGCAAGGGGTGCGGAGTCAAACCGAATTAACTCCATACTGTTTTCTGAAAGGAAAAGTGTTACTACTTCAGTTCAATGAAAAGTGGACTTGCACTTTTTTCATCCAGTTATGATTTTCTGAAAAGTGAAAGTTGCACTTTTCACTAACTGAAGTTGTTCCTTTTAAAAAATCCGGTGAAAGTTGCACTTTTCACTTAACTGAAGTTGTGTTTTTTTCAGAAATCTAGAGAAAGTTACACTTCTCAGTAAACTGAAGTTGCACTTTTTCACAGATCAGGTGGAAGTTACACTTTTCACTAAACTGAAGTTGTACTTTTTTCACAAATCAGGTGGAAGTTACACTTTCAACTAAACCGAAATCGTACCTTTTCATAAATCTACTGCACTTCTAGAAAATTGCAATCAACTGAGAATCAATAATACATTTTTAGCTATAGTGATTGCCAGCTGGTACATATATTGACTTTCCTTCTTATTCGCTACTCCTCTTACTCACTACGTGTGGCCTCCCTGCATCATCCCCTTAGCAATGTTTCTTCTCTCTGCTCCACTTGCCTCCACACCCTTTTCATCCCTTCACCATGAGAGGGCGGGAAAGAAAGAGCGGGGTGGGGTAGGTGGAGATGAAAGACACGTATCCTATCGCCTCTCACGTGACATTGGGCTGCATTTATTGACAATTATGTTTTCTAGCCCACTCCACAATTTTATGTGTTTATTTGTAGGTCTATGATCGTGTATCCATTCATATCCAATCAGTGACTACACTAAATATGCATCTCATATCTTTAGTACTCGTAGCGGGGCTATTGTTTGTAGGTGGGTGGTGTGGTTGCTTTTGGTGGGGTGGGGGTTTGGGAGTGTGTGGCGTATGGATGACAAGAAAGAGAAGTTATTTATGGGACATGGGGGAAAACCAAAAGCAAAATATACGCGCGGGCTTTCGGTGTGGCGGCGATGGGCAGTTGGGAGGCAGATAGGTAAGGGGTCGTTGGACCCGTGCGTCAACAAGTGGTTCAGGGCGGTTCATGAGGGGGGATCTAACAATTTTCAGGCACCGTTAACGAGTGGTGTCGATTGCAGTATGTATATAGGTTTTCCTTCTTATTTTTTCAGCTATATAGTATTTTTTTGCTTCCTCCTGATTTCCTAACATCACGGTCAAACACCATTCTCAACCTATATAGTCAATAAACGAGAGATTGCACAAGGAGCGGCCGATAGCTGGGACCCAGCAGCTCAAGCAGTATTTGATTTTTGAGGTGTGAGCAGAGTTTTTCTTGAGCGATATTTTTGTTGTTGTTCAGAGGAGCAGGGTATCAACTGGGCGGGCTGTGGTCCATCTAGCCTAGGCTATTATTTTATGTCGACCAAATATCCAGCCTAGATATTATGTTTTTCAAGGTGAAAATGGCTAGCCCAGCTATATTTTTTTTGAGGAATGCCCAACCCAGGTCAACTTGTTATTCTCCGCCCGCTGGGCTGCAAATCTTTTCTAGGAGGGATGCATTAGGCTTAACAAGAAAATGAGATTTAAGAAATAATAAATGGAATGTAATTATAAAAACTGAGCTGTAACTATAAAAAACGCACAAAACAAGTAATTAGTTTTAAAAAAAATATTATTATTGGATTTTGAAACTTTTAATTTCATTACTTGTTGCACGCGCAATATTTTGTTGGATTTTTACCTAATACAAATTTATTTTGAAATTATATTTAATCTGACTCGAAATTTTGGGATAAAAATATTTATGATCCCATCAAAATGTGGGAAATTTTGTTGAATTCTGTTTTGAGCAGTTGGTTGAAATTATTAATCGTTGTCCTGGCTAGAAAATGGCCTGTAATTTTAATAAACTATAAATGGATGTAGTATTTTTTATTAGAATTCGAAAATGGGTTGTACATTATTACAAATCGCAAATGGGCTATATGTTCTCTGCCACACATGTGATGCTCACTTGTGGGCCTACTAGTAAGTGTGCACGTGCAACGCACGTCTAAAGCCTTAACCAAGTTCATAATAAGTATATAATTAAAACATGATTTTTTTTCCAAAAATATATGAATTAAAAAATACACGATGTTGCAATGCCATCCAAGTTGTGTTTCCAATAGTTAGAAACCATTGCGAGTTTGTGGTCAATAACGTCTGTTGTTTCACTTATTCAATGTTCTCACGGTTGTCAAAGAAGAAGATCAAATCTATTAATCCTTCCATCACAAAATGTACCAATCTTGCACATGCATTTTCCTTTCATGGAAACCTAGCATTCCACGACTCAATCATCATCTACATCAAGAATTATATAGACAAGACAATCCGTGAGCTACATAGGATGGCTTCCGTGAGCATCACCCGTACCCAAATTGGATCACCCGTACCCAAATTGGCTAGCACAAATCTTCAAGAAAAAATGGCTAGCACAAGTGAGGTGAAAACTGCAGCTGCTGCACCGCCTTCTACCTCCTTTGTTAGAATAAATCCGAGACATACCGTCGATCATCCGAGGACCAAGCAATCACACGAGCACGACACCGAGATTTGTTAACGAGGTTCACCGATATGGCTACATCCCCGGGGCCTGACTACGGGCGCTCCTCCCCGTGACACCGTCACAATACCGCACACCGGCCACCCGGGCGCCGGCACATGCCGCCGGCTCCCCCTTGCGCGCCTGTGCTATTATGTTGGCATAGGTTACATCGTGTGTCTACCCCGCTATATAAGAGAGGCCTAGGATACAAGTGTCCTACTAGGACACGACACCACATTCTATGTAAACACGGTACAACTACAAGTCCAACTGTAACCTACTTTATACACTATATTCGACACAACTCTATCATCCTTCAAATGAATAACTGTTTCCAAGCATTGCCTTGCCATACAGTGTTGGAACTCACCTACTGATGGTGGATTTATTTTATCTCTCAGCCCTCACAAGAGCCAAATGGGGCATACTATTTGTAATAGTAGTTTGTCCGGCAACTTGAAAATTTCAGTAGGTACTTAATGTAGAACTGCACTTTCAACAATTTAGTTGTATAACGTGCTTTTCAAAAGTGGCCAAGACTGCTAATTTATAGACAACCTGAAAGTGTACAGAAGTTCCATCCATCCTCATGCTCTATGCCCAAATGTACATTGATAATTCAACCAGTTTGAGCTATCAAATTGAGTTATTATTACAAGATAAACAACAATAGAAGTCCCACTGTTACATCACATGTCATGAATAGCAACACCTTCTCGGCCTTGAAAATAAGACTTATGAAGAGAGCTCTTACAATAAAACCAAATATATGTATGCGAGCACTGGCTCAATAACTCGTTGATATGCAAGACAACTTATCAACATGTAAAACTTCCAGTGCATGACAAGCCTCCAAAATCCAAACGTTATGGAACCAATTTCTCTATTTTCTAATCTTGGCTGAATAGTCATTCTACTAAAAATGTGAATAAAATGAAAAATGAATAAAATTTCGACGACACTCACCACATCCAGTTTTCATCCATAACAGTGGAGCCAAAGATGTTGGTATACATCTACATCCAAAATGTTGCACGCACATAAAACAAAAGAATTAGTATTTTGCAGCTTCGTACATCATTAGTAAGCAGAGCAAGGAGTGGACTAAGTATGTCTTCTTCACCAACCAAGGGTACCCCTTCTCGTCATGAGGTTACCGACTTTGTACATTCCACTCCATGGTTCTGCAAAGCATGAAGGATGGATATTCCATCAGCATGAATAATTGGCACGAAAGACTTTGCACACTCCATTCCATTGTCCCGCTAGTAGTACATGTATCTTAACTTCTAAGTGATAGGAATTTGTTTATGCTTTTCTATAATGCACGACGTCATGGTGAATCCTAGAATGCACGTCGTCATGGTGAATCCCAGATTTGCTTCACTTCCTTCCATGCAAGTTGTACAAATATAAAATGGCACATGATTATATAAAAAAGAGGGGCGTGGAACAAACTGAAGATATACTCATACACATATGCACAGTAAAGTTATAGAAAACAAATAAACGTTGTGTTACCTATATCCGCATAGTTAGACATATAAGAGATTAAGTTGTTCAGTCTGTTTTGTTGTATGAGTTGTCTCCTTAGGCTGGACTCATGGACCTATGCGAGGAAGACAAAGTATAAGTATAACTGTTGCCGCGCAAAATTGATCCACACAGCACCACAGAATCCTCACTTTCGTGGAGGTAAACTGACCGTTTTTCAATGCAAAACGGCAAAGATCAGCCAAACCCTAGGGTTGCTAGGGCTGGGCAGAAGCTACGAGCTAGGTGCTGGAAAGAAAAGAACGTAGGAGAAAAAAGTAACGTAAGGTTGCAAAGGATCGATTGATTGCACCTTTTCCAATCGGCCAAGGCCTATATATATAAGGCATACAGGACTTTGCGCTTAGGAGCAGGACTCCAAGTCCAAACCGAATAGGTTTTGACCACTTTAAGTTGGTTGCCATGTATACAGAAAAACCTGCCTGCTAGCCATGTTCCCCTGCCATGTCTTGTACAGGGCTTCATTGGCCTATAATGGAAATAATAAAATATTCCGTCCAGGACGCTAATCATACCAGAAAATAGAAGTTTTATACTAGTTGCCTTGTTCACTTGCGCCACCTCCATCCAGATGTCTTCCCTTCTACTTTTGCCCCAAGGAAATAACTTGCTTTGCCTGACTTGGTGTCTCTGCACTGAACATTAGCATATACACTAATCTAGCAGATCAAATAAACTTGGTAGCCAAATTATACCTGCAACACATGCCCTCCTGTTTTTGGTACACTTGTATTCACCAAAAACACTTTAATAATACCACAGAACAGTGTTGACTGCTTTCACTGGTCACATTACTGCTCAAGGTGACATACAAATAACACATCAACCAAATTTTACTTAGGGCGATACTTGAAATCATATCGGCCATATTTTGCTCAGGGCGATATCTTAAACAATATCGGCCATAGTGCCATCAAGCCTCTTGCCACATGCCAGGATAATACTTCTTCAAATATTTTCCATTGAGTGCTTTAGGCAATTTCTCCCCTTGCAAAGTTTGTACAAAATATGAATTCCCAGGAACAATTCCTAAAACCTTATATGGGCCTTCCCAACTCGGCGACCATTTGCCGAATTTATTATTTCTAGTTCCAAGAGGTAAAATCATTTTCCACACCAAGTCTCCTATTTGAAACGATTTTCCCCCCACTCTTTTATTATAAGCCTTAGCTACTCTTAATTTTTCTTTTTCAATTTCTCGTAAGGCTCTTAGTCTTTCTTCTGGAACATCATCAATTCTATCCATCATCAAATTATTATAGTCTACAGCCGACAAATCATTTTGTCTGGCTACTCTAAGAGCTTGCAAATTAACCTCTACAGGTAACACCGCTTCCTGTCCATACACTAACTCATATGGTGTCACTTGAGTTGCTCCATGCTTAGATATCCGATGAGCCCATAAAGCCTCCGAAAGCACTTCATGCCACTTTCTTGGATGCTCCTTAATTTTCTTCTTTATAAGCTTAATTAAAGTTTTATTGCTAGATTCGGCCTGTCCGTTAGCTTGAGCATAATAAGGCGACGAATTTAACAATTTAATTCTAAAAGATTCGGCAAACTCACGAAATTGATGAGACATAAAAGAAGAACCTTGATCAGTAGTCAAAGTTTGAGGAATACCGAATCTGCGAATAATATGCTCCAAAACAAAATTAATCACTTCCTTATGGGTCATATTTCTTAAAGGAATTGCTTCGGTCCATTTGGTAAAATAATCTGTAGCTACTAGGACGAAGCGATGACCTTTAGATGAAGCAGGATATATTTGACCAATAAAATCTAAACCCCATCCTCTAAATGGCCATGGCTTAATAATGGGATGCATCATAGCTGCAGGTGCCAATTGAACATTTCCAAATTTCTGGCATTCTTCACACCCTTTATAATAGCGAAAACAGTCCCCTAACATCGTCGGCCAATAAAAACCCGCTCTTTTCAATAACCATTGCATCTTATGAGCCGACTGATGTGTTCCGCATAGCCCTTCATGTACTTCACCCATAGCTACGGTTGACTGATCAGGACCTAAGCACTTTAAAAGTAATCCATCTATCGTTCGGCGGTACAACTCACTATCTAGCAAAGTATATTTTAAAGCTTGTCACCGAATTTTCCTATCTCTTGTTTGTCCAGGATCCTTTAGATGATTAATCAGAGGAGTTCTCCAATCACCTGGTTCTAAATTAGCTGCTGATTCGGTTATTTGTGACTCCTGCACCGAATCTTCTTTGCCATGTACTATTTGCTGCTGGATTGAACAAGAACCTGCTGCATCCTTTAGCAAATTAATAGCCAACAGATCAACATTACTATTAACAGCATCTAGCATCGGTTTTTCTAATATGAAAAACTTTCCCCTACTGATTTGGTATCCGGATGCTTGCCGCGCTAAGCAATTAGCTCTAGAATTCTGTTCCCTAGGTATATGACCGATAGTGAAAGTATTCAGAGACTTAATTATATCTAAACATCGGTCTAAATAGCTGTTTAATAATCCATCAAAACATTGAAATTCACCACTAATTTGCCGGACTACCAGAAGTGAATCTCCAAAAGCCTCTATATCCTTTATACCCATATCTACTAAATTTTGTAAACCAGACAACATAGCTTCGTATTCATCTTGGTTATTTGTACAAGGATATTCCAAACGGACCGATGTTTCATAAACGACATTGTTTGGTGAAATTAAAACATTACCGATGCCTTGTCCCTCCCTACAAACCGATCCATCAAAATAAAACTTCCACGGGCACACACTAACATAATTAATACCTTCTTCACCCTTAATCCTATGATCAACAATAAAATCATCGATGACTTGACCTTTCATAGCACGCAACGATTCATATGCCAAGTCATATTCTATTAGTGCATAAGCCCATTTTCCAATCCTACCACTAAGAATCGGCTGCTGCAGCATATGTTTAATCACGTCGGCTTGGCAAGCTACTACACATGTACTATAAAGTAAATATGGCCGAAATTTTGTACATGCATAATATAAAGATAAACATAATTTTTCAATAAACACGTACCGACTCTCAGCGTCAAGCAAACGGCGGCTCAAGTATGCAATGATGTACTCCTTCCCGCCGTTCTCTTGTGCTAAAACTGCGCCGATCACCTTGTCTTGTGCGGCAATGTATAACCTGAACGGCACACCAGACTTGGGTGCTCGAAGCACCGGAGGACTTGACAAATACCATTTTATATTATTAAAAGCCTCTCGCTGTTCTGCCCCCCAAGTGAATTCGACTTCATATTTTAACCGAAGTAAAGGAACAAACGATTCAATTTTTCCCGCAAGGTTAGATATGAATCGTCTCAAGTAATTAATTTTTCCTAACAATCTCTGCACATCCCTTTTACATGTGGGCTCCTCCAATTTTTTGATTGCCTCTACCTTCTTAGGATCAATCTCTATGCCATGCATGAATTATAAAACCTAAGAACTTACCAGCCGATACACCGAAAGCACATTTGAGTGGATTCATTTTCAGCCCATACCGACGCATTCTTTCAAAAGCTAATCGCAAATCGGCTAAATGATGATCAAATCCATCCGGTTTAACAACTACATCATCAATATATATTTCTAATACGATGCCTAGAAGATCATGAAAAATCAGATTCATAGCACGCTGGTATGTAGCTCCGACATTCTTCAATCCAAAAGTCATAACAGTCCACTCAAATAAACCAACAAAACCAGGGCATCGAAAAGCAGTCTTAAACATATCTTCTTCGACCATAAATATCTGATTATAACCAACATTACCATCTAAAAAACTGATTACTTTATGTCCAGAAGCATCGTTAATCAACATGTCGGCTATAGGCATAGGATATTCATCTTTAGGGGTAGCCTTATTCAAATCCCTAAAATCAATACATACTCTAATCTTATCAGTATTTTTCTTTTCAACAGGAACAATATTAGAAATCCATTCCGCATATCTACACGGCCGAATAAACCGAGCTTTTAACAACCGATCAATTTCATCTTTGATGCGGTCATATATACTAGGATTGAATCGCCTAAGGGGCTGTTTATGCGGCCTAAAACCAGATTTAATAGGCAATCTGTGTTCAACTAAGTCCCTACTCAAACCGGGCATCTCAGTATAATTCCAAGCAAAGCAATCAACAAATTCCCTAAGTAATGCACATACCTTTCCTCTCTGATCGGCCCCCATATTAGCATTAATAAATGTAGGTCTAGGGACACTTCCATCACCAATATCAACCTCTTCAAGTGGGTCAGCCGATGAGAATCCTTGTCCAAGCTTCTCCATGTCATCGAAATCCTCAATAGCTTCATGCATATCGTTCTTTCTTGAACGATACTCGTCAACACGCCTTTGCATCCATTTAACACTATCTTCCTTATTCATTGTTCACAAGGATAAGTCATTAAGCCGAGCTACACTAGCCGACTGTGCATGTACAGGAACAAAACCATCTCTGCCAATGCTAATATAATCATAATCTGATAAATCTCTACCCGTCAAGCATCGCATCTCAACGTGTTGCCAATCAACCGGAGCCTCAGCCAAAGCAATGCAGGCCGAATTATCTGCCTCAACCACTTCAACATCATCATCAACCCACTGAATCAAACATTGATGGAGAGTAGAAGGGATGCAACAATTTGCATGGATCCAATCGCGCCCCAAAAGTATATTATATCGGCCTTTGACATCAACTACAAAGAAAGCAGTCAGCAATGTTTTACTACCAACCGTGAGCTCCATAGAAATAACACCCTTAGCTTCAGACAAGTCTCCTGAGAACCCACTAAGTCCCATATTGGTTTTCATCAGTTCTTCCTCTTTTCGGCCCAACTTAGAAAAAACCGAAAAGGCATGATATTAACACCAGCACCGCCATCAACAAGCATGCGACCAATAGGTTTACCATCAATGTGACCCTTGATAAACAAAGGCTTTAGGTGTTGTCCATGCTTCTCTGGTTTCTCAAATGTAACACTTTTTGGGCCAAGAACAAGTTCTGCAACTTCAGCCTCTTCAGCCTTAGGCGCACGAAATTCAGCGGGCAGCTCAAATACCATATTAATGTCCATATCCGCAGGCATATCCTGTTTATCCTCAGAGTTTCCATCCATAACGATGTCATCAGCACTATTGCCTTCCTCCCTTGCGATGCGCTTCTCTTTCCAAGTCATATTCGAGGGCACCATTGGTTTATCTTTATTGAACCACTCGCCGCGCTTCTTCTCAGCTAGTTCCTCTCTAATTTCCAATGCCCGCAGCCGCTGCACCCTTCTTTTCTGAGTATGTGTGAGCCCTGTCGGGCACCATCGAAGCTTCGGTTTAGTTCCTGGTGCCACTAACCTAATTCTGCTGCCCCCCGAGTTCCTCGGTCTGTACTGATGTGCTGCTGCTTGGGGAGCAAACATTCTGTCTTTGGCCCAAAACAATTCTGTATTGATCAGTCGTGCTAGCGGTCCCATCTTTCTGCATATTGGGCCCCAAATCAGCATGTGAGTTGCTTTCTTTTACTGGAATTTCCTCTTGCTGCGATGTATCAGGTCCCTGTTGCTGCAATGCATCATTACTAATCTTTTCTGAACCTGGAACTCTTTTCTGAACTGAACCAAATCTGAAACCTCCAATCATGATTGTTCCTGGATCAGGGGCAACACCTGCAGCCGATTTGAGCTTACCATTATCAACATTATGAGCAGCACCCAACCCAGGTTGGTTTGTAGTAGCACAACCAGACCTACATTCATCATGTTCAACTGAATCTTTTACATCACCCTTAGACCTGACTGGTACCCATGCAAACTTCTGGCCACCTACGTGAACCTTGCCATCCGCATTGTGTCTAGGCAATCTGCTCTGCGCAAATCTTTTGCTGGACGAGCTATCTTTAGCCCCTTTGCGTGAACCATCTTTACCTCGAACCACAATAGCATCACGTGATCTTGCTTCATGATTAAATCGAGCCTTCTTCTCATGCATGTTTGGTCTGAACATATGCCTAGGCGGGATCCATCCTGGTTGAAAATAACCTGCTAGCCCTATAGGATATGACGCCCAAGGATTAAAACCCCATGGAGGAATTTGCAGATACATAGGAGGTGCACAGCCCCAATATGCTGGCTCCATTGCGAAATATGGCTGCTGGTCATATGAATTTCTCTGCCATTGCTCATGACCTGCAGGTCCAGAAGGAGATCTAGGACGTTTATTACCTCCAAGCCGGTTAAATACATTGGTGGCCTTGCATGAAGTGTATTTCTCCAACAACATGTTAACTGTCGGCTTTGGCCTCGGAGCTTGTCTCCTTCCATTAACTTTCCACACTCCTACTTCTGGTTTCTTTGGTTTGATCATCCTTGGAGGAGCACTATTATCAACAACATTTTTTCTCTTGCGGATTCGTCTGATCCGTCCGAATAAGCATTTTCTTGTTCTCAAACTCAACCACATTGATAGGAAAAGGATCACTATCGAGCTTCATCTTAGTACCTTCTGTAAATACCAATCGTCCGTCATTAATGGCCGATTGCACCTGTCAACAAAACACATTACAATCGTTAGTAGCATGAGAAAAAGAGTTATGCCATTTACAATAAGCTCTTCTACCCAGTTCTTCTTGAGATGGAATTACATGCCCTTCTTTTATTCTAATTAACTTCCCTTGCAACAACATGTCAAAAATCTTGTCACACTTACTAACATCAAAAGTATATTTGATTTCCTCTCTTTTAGCTGGTGTGGGTTTCAGGGCAGCACATGCAAAAGGTTTTGACTTAGGTGCTCGAACCCATTCGGCCATACATATATCAACATCATCTTCACTAGCCGAATCACTATCATGCTCTACAACATTAACCGTAGGTTTTTCCTTGTCTTTGTTCTTATTATCTCTAAACCGGCTGTATGGTTTAACTTCTTTAGCACGTTTTTCCTGTGCCCAAGCCTTTGGCAAAACTTGGTTAACATCTGAAAATTCTTGCCCTTCCAGTTTATCTCTAATATGAGCAAGCAAACCCGAAAAAGCAAGATCAGCTAAATCTTTTTCGGCTATGGTCAAATTGAAGCATCGGTTTTTGACATCTCTAAATCTTTTAATATAATCATAAACAGATTCATTGTGTTTTTGCTTAACCACTGTCAAATCTGAAAGTCTAAGTTCAGTTTCACCACCATAAAAGTACTCATGAAATTTCTGCTCCAATTGAGCCCATGTTGCAATAGAGTTAGGAGCAAGCGATGTAAACCAAGTAAATGCAGTACCAGATAAAGACAAAGGAAATAATTTCACTCTAAAAATATCTGATGTACCAACTTCAATGCATTGTGCTAAAAATTGTACTACATGCTCAAAGGTTGATCTACCATCTTCTCCTGTAAACTTAACAAAATCTAGAATTCTAAACCCACGAGGATAAGGTGTTGTGTCGAAATATTCAGGGTAGGGTTTTTGATATGCACGTGCTCTACCCTTAGGTTCCAAGCCAAATTCTCTAAGTATATTAGCAAGTTGATCTTTAAAATTTTCAGTAGGCTGCGGAGAACTAGCTTGTGGCATAGATGCACCATAAGTACGTGGCGGTAACTCTGACAAAGAAGTTTGAGCATGATACATTTGTTGCGGAGAACCATTAAAACACGCATCTGGCACCGGCCCGTAAGGAACCCCGGTACCAATAGGTGGTAAGGGTGGTGTGCTATATGCTACTGTTTGATAGTAGGGTTGCTGCAAATTGGAATTAAAGCCAACACTTCGGTTATTGCTGCTGAAATTTTGTGGAACCGAAGTCAGAGCAGGAGTACCAGCAGTAGGTACAAAATTATTGGCCGAATTGCCAATATAATTCTGGCCACTTTGGTTATTGCTTAACGGGATGTGGGTCTGCACAACATTGGGTACTGCGACGGGTGTATGCATCGGGTTAGGTACATTAGTGAACCTACTATTTTCTCGACGCACCGGCTGTTTCTCATAACGTTCATCATTGGCCTGTAGTACCATTGAACGAATTTGACGAGGCAAGCTGATCTGAATATCCTTATTAAATTGCTCTCCGAACTCATCAAATTTGCTAGCTACAGATTCAGTAATCGTGCGTGCCATGTCCGTCATTTGTTTGCCATATTTACTAGCTACAGATGCATCAATTAGATGTGCAATTTCTTCTGTACAAGCAGTTTTACTTACCCCAGCAGGATGACCTGGTGTAGCTACCTTCTGGATGACGCCGTTTCTTGTCCTTTGGAAGCCCGCCAACTTCTGCTTCAGCTTTTCCACCCTCTCTTCCTCAAGCTCCTGTTCAAGTTTCTGCCGTTCATCCTCAGGCAGATCCTCAAGTGTGACAGCGATGATGTTGTCGGGGTTGAGATCACTCCCTTCCTTGGGGTTGGTGCTCATTGTGTTCCTCTTCTTCTTCCCCAGCGGAGTCGCCAATTGTGTTGCCGCGCGAAATTGATCCACACAGCACCACAGAATCCTCACTTTCGTGGAGGTAAACTGACCGTTTTTCAATGCAAAATGGCAAAGATCAGCCAAACCCTAGGGTTGCTAGGGCTGGGCAGAAGCTACGAGCTAGGTGGTGGAAAGAAAAGAACGTAGGAGAAAAAAGTAACTTAAGGTTGCAAAGGATCGATTGATTGCACCTTTTCCAATCGGCCAAGGCCTATATATATAAGGCACGCATGACTTTGCGCTTAGGAGCAGGACTCTAGGTCCAAACCAAATAGGTTTTGACCACTTTAAGTTGGTTGCCATGTATACAGAAAAACCTGCCTGCTAGCCATGTTCCCCTGCCATGTCTCGTATAGGGCTTCATTGGCCTATAATGGAAATAATAAAATATTCCGGCCAGGACGCTAATCATACCAGATAATAGAAGTTTTATACTAGTTGCCTTGTTCACTTGCACCACCTCCATCCAGATGTCTTCCCTTCTACTTTTGCCCCAAGGAAATAACTTGCTTTGCCTGACTTGGTATCTCTGCACTGAACATTAGCATATACACTAATCTAGCAGATCAAATAAACTTGGTAGCCAAATTATACCTACAACAATAACCTTTCATTACAAATACATGGTAATAAGAAGGAGCAGTCAATAGCAATGATTCACTCAGAAAGCATTTCTGACACACTCAAATACGAAATCATTGATTAAATGACACACCTGCACTCGAGCAAGGTTTGGATCAACATCTATTCTTTCAGAACCGTACCTCTATTCTTTTAGAGCACCTAAATAATTCTCACAAAATAATGCAAACATCAGCTATACACGTGTTCACTTGAAAATTATTAATCCAATAAGAAATCAACTATTCCTTACCTGCAAATTAAACCCATGAATGATGATGGCTTGATGACTTTGGAGTAGTTGTTTATCCTACTATCAAATACAAATGAAAAGGGTTTTGGATGTTCGGGTTCAGGTTTGACAGCAAATATTGGAGATATCATGGGAGGAAGAAAATCCAAGCATGATTTCAAAACTATATATCAGCAAGCGTGTTTTGTACCTCATACTAAAAAATCATATATAAATAGATCAATCTTGATAGTTCAGATTTCCAAACAGTCATAAAGGGATGATTTTTAAACACCCATACTACATTTATTCTAAGTTCGCACTGAATTTATTCTACCCTTTATTATTTTCTTTCTTTTTCTGCCTCATATCGTCTATGCTTCCTTGCACATGAACCCTTCTTTGTTGGAGAAATATGTTGCACATCCACATAACAAGCAAGACACATGTTGTAGCACGTATATGTATAGAAGATATAAAGACAAGATGCATTTACTTTAGAACAGAAATATGAGAAACCTTAAATAAATTCAAGGATAGTAGTTCAGAAGACAATATAGTAAGACAAGAACTCCGAGCGACATCAGCTCAGACATGTTGCCGGCGACATTGACCAAGCTGGGGTCGTCGAGGTCCTTCCACACGGCCAACATGTGCTTGACCGCCTCGATCAGCAAGTGCATGGGCCAAACCTGAACCGGGAAGAATTCAGAGAGATTTGATGGTCCTGCCCGTGACCCTGCGATACAAATTCAGAGAAAAGCCCATGGCTGCTGCTACTACCGCCTTTGCACCACGCACACAACTAGCAGACAGCCCGTGCGTACCACACGCGAACCCCTGGACACCGCCCCCTATCGCCTTTGACCTCCGGCCATTGACCCCACGCCCCTCAGCCCGTCGAGCTGTGCACGCGCCACAACAGTCGTTGCCCTGCACTATGCCTCCGCCACTGGGAGAGACACACGACACACCATAGATGGGAGGGGTACAAAGAGAGGGAGATGAGGCGCAATAGGGGTGTGGGAGGAACCCTAGTGCGAGGCAGCTCCCGGTCGGCCCGCCAATGCGCCGCCGCTCCCCGCCTCTCCGGACGACCCCACAACCATCATCGGAGGAGTAGTAGAGTCACCAGCGTCCCCTTGAAGAGCACTCGATGGCAAGGACAAAATCAGGCGAGGAGGGGATGGAGGATCACACCAATGGGAGGTCTTGCGATGGCAAGCCGGAGCTGCAGCGCCCGGTTGAGCGTGAGGCGATCCGATTGGGATCTGTTTCTCTTTTTCGTGCGTGATTGTAGGTGTCCCAGCCGCGGGGCGCATGGGGATGGCCGAGTTTCTGTCCGTCTCCAGAAATTGCTAAATGCACCTTTGACGAGGCCTATTGTTATATTGACGGTTAGATCTAAATACTGAATCTAATCAAGTGGCTCTAATTGCTACGGGCTGTTGTGTGTACATTAGACGGGGGCGTTTAGAGAAGAATATGTTTGATTGTTTACTAGTAGTAGAGACTAAGTTGACGCGTAGGCATTCAACTTATAGTCAACAGATGATTCTAGCAGCAGTGGTCGTTGGATGTCCATCCAACGGATGTCGTGCTTCTTCAATGTCGGATATTCTTGCTTCAGCTGCCCAAACGACCGCCTGCTACCGCCTCCCGTGGCCGGCTATGCTGCCGCGCAGGACTCACCAGCCCACCCTACTCCCGTTGCCATCTAGGCCGTTCCTCTACCTCATCAACACCTCATGTTATTCTCCGGCGACGGTAGCCTCACATCGCAGCCGAACCAGTGAACCCTCGTACTCCCCTCCGCGTGGGCATCCACCTGCCTCGTCTTCCCTGGCTCTGCATCGTTCCCTTCCTAGGCCTCACTGTCATCCACCGCCTGGGTGCTGTCCGCGCGACGTGGTGAACATGGTCAATGAACGACAACCATCGGAAGAGGACTGTACGCGGTGAGGCTGACAGATGGACCCACGAGCTACATCTTTGCATGCAAGGAAGTGCGTCCATATTGCGGGTAAAAAATACATTCTCCCCTCTGACAGCTGGGACACATCAGCTATATCTTCACATGCAAGGAAGTGCGTCCTTATCCTCCCTCATAGCTGGGACCCACCCGGTCGAACTGTACGTAGCGTTGTCTGTCTGGTCGCGAACGTGTACGTACATCCTGGTCGATTGGTCTCTCTGCAACGATGAACCGTGGTCGAGCAACCAGCAACACGTGTAGTAGTAGAGCCCCCGATGTAGCAGTTCAGCGAGTCCCTTCTAAACCGTGTACACGTACGTACAACCACATGCCAAAAAACATGGCCATGTACTTACATACGGGCGGGGTCTCGAATGCCTACTCGCGCATATGTATGGCAGCAACGACATCCTGTTCACCGGAAGCCAACCGGCTGGGTCGGAACAGAGAAACTGCGTCGTTTTCATGGGGAGGCAACGGAATACGGCGTGTTCATCAGGAGCCAACTGGCTTGGACGAAACAGCCCAAATGAGGTCTGCCTTACTGCAAAACGGAGGAAACGACCTTCTGTTTGACCGTGTACGGTCGAAACGGGGTCCTGTTCATCAGGAAGGGTCTGACGTACCGCAAAATGGAGGAAACAGACTTCTGTTCGAGTGCCTACGGTTGAAACAGGGTCCTGTTTATCGGGAAGGGTGTGGCATACCGCAAAACGGAGGTAACAGACTTCTGTTCGTGCGCCTATGGTCGAAACGGGGTCCTGTCCATCCACCGTCTACTGCCTCGCTCCAGCCTCCACGGGCTACTGTTCATCCATCGTCGACTTCCTCCACCTGCTACTGTTCATCCAACGCATCTTCCTCCTACCTCCACCAACTACTATTCATCCATGGGCTACTATTCATCTATCCTCCACCAGCTACTATTCAACCAGCCCTCCACAAGGCCCTGTTCACCGGCTCGGGTGTGGCGGCCTCCTCGGGGTCCTGTTCATCTAGCGGCAACGACCTACTACCACAGGGTCCTTTTCAACCGACCCCCATCGGGAACTGTTCATCCAACCCCAACAAACCGGCTAGACTCAGCACGTCTCGACTCGTTCAACGAACCCCAACAATAGTTACTGTTCATCAAGAGGCAGGTTCGATCGGCTTCAGTTAGCAGCAGTAGCGAAGGAATCGCTTGGGTTCAGTCAGTAGCGAAGGAATCTCCCGGGTTCAGTTAACAACCAAGGGATTGATCGCTCGGGTTCAGTAACGTAGCTAGTGTAATTGCTCAGGTTCAGTTAGAGCCGACACCTCGCATACACACGCGCCTACGTACGAGAGAAACATGCAAACCACAGTGCATCGCTTGGCCCCGACCACCCACCGTAACCGGGAACTTCCCGAAATTTTCCTCGCCCTCGCTTCTACCACGATTCTTTCCATCATGGATGGCCCAAAGAATGTCATGCAGGTGCGTATCCGGCCCGCCGAGGATGAAAATCCCATTTTATGTCATGATTTTTTGTCATAGAAGTAGGATCCCACCACATCTATGATGATACGTGTTTTTGTCACAATTATCGTCATAGAAGTGTCATAAGGACAGAAAAAAAATCGTTCGGGCCAAAATGTCACGGATGTGTCTTTTTTTGTAGTGGGTGAAGCCATAAGCGGAGTTATACTCAAGTTGCACGGACTCCATCTTGCGCTGCGTGGCAACGAGCTCGGTGGCCTTCACAAGCAAGCGCTTGCGGTCCTCCTCTAGTAGAGCCACGATGGCAGCCAGATCAGCACTGGGTGTGATGGGAGTGTGGAGACTCTGCAACATAGCACGCAGAGGGTCAGACTGGTTGGCGCGAGGCGTAGCCGCAGTAGCCGGGGCAGCCACACGCTTGTTATGGCTAGAGGTGTTGCTGGACTCGGTGGTGAGTACCTCCACGCGGACACAAAGGTCAGCAATGTCGTCGACGGTGCCATGGCCGCAAGGCAGAAGTGGGTTGGAGAAGGTGAGGACCCTTTCAGGGTTCTCGTCGGTGACGAGCGCGACAAAGACGCGCAGCTCGTCGAAGAGGACGATGGAGTCGCCTGCCAGGCAGGCGACGTCTGCATAGTCACCCCGCCACCGCCGACCGAGTCGGGTGCAGCGGGCAGGCTGATCAGGTCGTGCATGATGCGCTCGCCTGAGGGAGTGAAGGGTCTTGTTCGGAACATGACTCTGGCTGATGCCACGACCAACACCATGGTGGGCGCCAACTGTCGTGGTGTTCTCACGGCAGATGCCATGGGTAGGTTTATCAAGTGTGGTTGGGGCCAAAGGACACCAGTGGGTTCTGGAAGCGAGATTGGGCACGAGCGAGCGAAGACGCAAGACATACCAGGTTCAGGGCCCTTCGAGGGAGGTAATGCTACTTCTTGAGCTTGCGTTGGTTTTTCCCTTGAAGAGGAAAGGGTGATTCAGCAAAGTAGAGATAAGTATTTCCCTCCATTAAGAACTAAGGTATCAATCCAGTAGGAGAAACACGCAAGGCCCCAATATATGCATCTACACAAACAATCAAACACTTGCACCCAACGCGATAAAGGGGTTGTCAATCCCTTCACAGTCACTTGCAAAGGTGAGATGTGATAGAGATAGATATAAAAGATTACTAAAACATAAAACAAAATAAAAGTAAATAGATTGCAGCAAGGTATTTTTGGTATATAGATATGAAAATATAATAAGGAAAATAGACCCGACAGCCATAGGTTTCACTAGAGGCTTCTCTCTTGAAGGCAAATAATAAAGTGGATGAACAAATTACTGTCGAGCAATTGATAGAAAAGCGCAAAGTTATGACGATATCCAAGGCAATGATTATGAATATAGGCATCAAATCCATGTCAAGTAGACCGACTCCTGCCTGTATCTACTACTATTACTCCACACATCGACCGTTATCCAGCATGCATCTAGATTATTAAGTTCATAAAGAACGGAGTAACGCCTTAAGTAAGATGACATGATGTAGAGGGATAAACTCAAGCAATATGATGAAAACCCCATCTTTTCATCCTCGATGGAAACAATGCAATACGTGTCTCGCTACCCCTACTTTGTCACTGGGTGAAATCACGCAAGATTGAACCCAAAACTAAGCACCTCTCCCATTGCAAGGAAAAACCAATCTAGTTGGCCAAACCAAACCAATAATTCGAAGAGAAATACAAAGATATCAAATCATGCATATAAGAATTCAGAGAAGATTCAAATAATATTCATAGATAAGTTGATCATAAATCCACAATTCATTGGAACTCGACAAACACACCGCAAAAGAAGATTACATCAGATAGATCTCCAAGAACATCGAGGAGAACATGGTATTGAGAATCAAGGAGAGAGAAGAAGCCATCTAGATACTAGCTATGGACCTGTAGGCCTGTGGTAAACTACTCACGCTTCATCGGAAGGGCAATAGAGTTGATGTAGATGCCCTCGATGATCGAATCCCCCTCCGTCAGGATGCTGGAAAAGGCCCCAAGATGGGATCTCACGGGTACAGAAGGTTATGGTGGCGGAAAAGTATTTTGGTGGATGCTTCTGGTCGTTTGGGAATATTTGGGGATTTCTAGAACTCAGAGGGAGGTCAGTGGACTCCTGGGGGCCCACAAGCTAGGGGTGCCCCCTAGGGCTCGCCCTGAGGGCTTGTGGATCCCTCGGGACTCTTCTGACTTGGACTCTAAGTCCCGTGGATGTCTTCTGGTCCAAGAAAAATCATCATAAAGTTTCATTCCGTTTGGACTCCGCTTGATATTCCTTTTCTATAAAACTCAAAAACAAGGAAAAACAAAAACTGGCACTGTGCTCTAGATTAATAACTTAGTCCAAAAACTAATATAAAATAGCATATTAATGCATATAAAACATCCAAAACAGATAATATAATAGCATGGAACAATAAAAAATTATAGATACGTTGGAGACGTATCAAGAATCCCCAAGCTTAATTCCTACTTGTCCTCGAGTAGGGAAATGATAAAAATAGAATTTTTGATGTGGAATGCTACCTAACATATTTATCCATGTAATTTTCTTTATTGTGGCATGAATGTTTAGATCCATAAGATTCAAAACAAAAGTTTAATGTTGACATAAAAACAATAAATACTTCAAGCATACTAATAAAACAATCGTGTCTTCTCAAAATAACATGGCCAAAGAAAGTTATCCCTACAAAATCATATAGTCTGGCTATGCTCCGTCTTCATCACACAAAATATTAAATCATGCACAACCCGATGACAAGCTAATAAATTGTTTCATACTTTTGATGTTCTCAAAACCTTTTCAACTTTCACACAATATATGAGTGTGAGCCATGGATATAACATTATAGGTGGAGTAGAATATGGTGGTTGTGGAGAAGACAAAAAGAAGGAGATAGTCTCACATCAACTAGGCGTATCAACGGGTTATGGAGATGCCCATCAATAGATATCAATGCGAGTGAGTAGGGATTTCCATGCAACGAATACACTAGAGCTATAAGTTTATGAAAGCTCAAAAAGAAACTAAGTGGGTGTGCATCCAACTCGCTTGCTCACGAAGACCTAGGGAAATTTGAGGAAGCCCATCATTGGAATATACCAAGCCAAGTTATAAAACGAAAAATTCCCACTAGTATATGAAAGTGACAACATAAGAGACTCTCTATCATGAAGATCATGATGCTACTTTGAAGCACAAGTGTGGAAAAAGGATAGTAACATTGTCCCTTCTCTCTTTTCTCTCATTTTTTATTTTGGGTTTTTGGCCTCTTTTATATATATCTCGGAATGGCTATGGAAATGCCAAAATAGGTAGGTATGGTGGCTGTTTTGAGGAAGGTATATGGTGGGTGTAATGCACCAACGAAAGTTGTGCGGTATTAGAGAGGCTAGCAATGGTGGAAGGGTGAGAGTGCGTATAATCCAAGGACTCAACATTAGTCATAAAGAACTCACATACCTATTGCAAAAATCTATTATTCATTGAAACAAAGTACTACACGCATGCTCCTAGGGGGATAGATTGGTAGGAAAAGACCATTGCTCATCCCCGACCGCCACTCATAAGGAAGACAATCAATAAATAAATCATGCTCTGACTTCATAACATAAAGATTCACCATACGTGCATGCTACGGGAATCAAAAACTTTAACACAAGTATTTCTACCAATCCACAATTACTCACTAGCATGACTCTAATATCACCATCTTTATATCTCAAAACAATCATAAGGAATCAAACTTCACATAGTATTCAATGCACGTTATATGAAAGTTTTTATTATATCCCTCTTGGATGCCCATCATATTAGGAATAAATTTATAACCAAAGCAAATTGCCATGCTGTTTAGAGAGACTCTCAAAATAATATAAGTGAAGCAAGAGATTTAAACAATTTGTATAAAATAAAGCCACCGCCGTGGTCTAAAAAGATATAAGTGAACCACTAGAGCAAAATTGCCTAGCTCAAAAGATATAAGTGAAGCACACAGAGTTTTCTAATAAATTCATGATTCATGCACGTCCCTCTAAAAAGGTGTGTACAGCAAGGATGATTGTGGAAAACTAAAAATAAAAGACTCATATCATACAAGGCACTCCAAGCAAAACACATATCATGTGGTGAATAAAAATATAGCCTCAAGTAAATTTACCGATAGACGAAGAGGAAAGAGGGGATGCCATCTGGGGCATCCCCAAGCTTAGATGCCTGGTTGTCCTTCAATATTACCTTGGGGTGCCTTGGGCATCCCCAAGCTTAGGCTCTTGCCACTCCTTATTCCATAGTCCATCAAATCTTTACCCAAAACTTGAAAACTTCACAACACAAAACTCAACAAGAAAACTCATGAGATCCGTTAGTATAAGAAAACAAATCACCACTTTTTGGTACTGTTGTGAACTCATTCTTTATTTATATTGGTGTAATATATACTGTATTCCAACATCTCCATGATTCATACCCCCCGATACTACCTATAGATTCATGAAAATAAGCAAACAACACATAGAAAACAAAATCTGTCAAAAATAGAACAGTCTATAGCAATTTGAAAACTTAGTATACTTCTGTAACTCTAACAACTCCGAAAAATTAGACAACTTGGGAAATTTGTATATCAATCTTGTGTAAAAAACTCAGATCAAAATCACGCTTCTGTGATTATGAAAATTATTTTACTGGGCGCAAAAGTTTCTGTTTTTCAGCAAGATCAAATCAACTATCACCGTAAGCCATCCCAAAGGTCTTACTTGGTTGAAACACTAATTAAAACACCAAAACACATCTAACCAGAGGCTAGATAAATTTATTGAAAAAAACATAAACAAAAAGCTAGAACAGAAAAAAAATTGGGTTGCCTCCCTACAAGTGCTATTGTTTAACGCCCTTAGCTAGGCATAAAACATAGATCTAGGTATTGTCATAATAGTACGGGAGATCATCCATGCTCATCTCATACTCCCTTCTTCAGCGGAAAGTTTCCTTTGTGGTAAGCAAAAGTAATCAAAAGGGCTAAATTTAATATGATAAGGATCCCTAAGATCAAGTGAAGGAGGAATAGGTTCCTCCTTTGCCCCCTGTAATTTATGATCAACTCATCGTTGTAAGCTTTCCGTTGGTGGAGTGTTATAAGCCTATCTCTTAATGTGAACCCTAGTCCATTGTTTTGTATAGCAAAATTATCATTAAGTTCGGAAATCTTATCAACCAAAACCTCAGTAGGGACTCTTTTTCTCAAATTTTCGTTATAGGCAATATAATCAGGAGATTGCAATATCATTATTTCTTCTTGATTAAAAAGGATCTCCTCTATAGGGGGCACCCGCCATTTATTTTATAATGAGAAAAAAAATTCTCTACCTCTCTCATGATAAATCTAAACTCATGGGCTAAAAATATAGTGGCACCACGTTTAACAGAAGAATGCTGAATATTGGAGAACTCTAGAAAAATCCTTTGTATGCAAGGGTGCATATGAACAAATTGTCTTTCAACTTCAATTATGAGCAAAGTTATAGCATCCGCAAGACTATTTGTTTTATGAAGAATAGATCCTCCTAACGTAGGTGGCATACCAGCACAAGTAAAGAAATCTTGAATAACGCCTTTTCCAATAATATTGCCGCTACCGCGAATTATTTTTGTATGCATGATTGTAGGTTCTTCATGAGGATTGTTATTAGCAAGGTCATCAAAATCTTCCTCAAGATTACTACTATATTTTTCGATAAAAACCTCCTCAGTTTCAGACATGGTGGCAAAAAATCAATCTAGCAAATGAGCAAACAAAAAACAAACGAAAAGACTAATAGAAGAAGGGCGAATAAAAACGCAAATCTTTTTATATTTTTCTGAAAATGTTTTAGAAGTGGGGGAGAGGAAAATGAGAGGCAAATTGCAAATAATGTAATGCAAGAGATGAGAGTTTATGATGCGTACTTGGTAGGCTTGATGTTGATCTCCCCAGCAACAACGCCAGAAATTATTCCTACTACTGCTTGAGCTTGCGTTGGTTTCTCCCTTGAAGAGCAAAGGGTGATGCAGCAAAGTAGAGATAAGTATTTCCCTTGGTTAAGAACCAAGGTACCAATCTAGTAGGAGAAACACGCAAGTCCCCAATATATGCACCTACACAAACAATCAAACACTTGCACCCAACGCGATAAAGGAGCTGTCAATCCCTTCATGGTCACTTGCAAAGGTGAGATCTGATAGATATAGATATTAAAGAATACTAAAACCTAAAACAAAATAAAAGTAAATTGATTGCAGCAAGGTATTTTTGGTATAGAGATCTGAAAATATAATAAGGAAAATAGACCCGGGGGCCATAGGTTTCATTAGAGGCTTCTCTCTTGAAGGCAAATCATACAGTGGGTGAACAAATTACTGTCGAGCAATTGATAAAAAGCGCAAAGTTATGACGATATCCAATGCAATGATTATGAATATAGGCATCACGTCCGTGTCAAGTAGACCGACTCCTGCCTGCATCTACTACTATTACTCCACACATCGACCACTATCCAGCATGCATCCAGAGTATTAAGTTCATAAAGAATGGAGTAATGCCTTAAGTAAGATGACATGATGTAGAGGGATAAACTCAAGCAATATGATGAAAACCCCATCTTTTTATCCTCGATGGCAAGAATGCAATACATGTCTCGCTACCCCTACTTTGTCACTGGGTGAAATCAGGCAAGATTGAACTCAAAACTAAGCACCTCTCCCATTGCAAGAAAAAACCAATCTAGTTGGCCAAACCAAATCGATAATTCAAAGAGAAATACAAAGATATCAAATCATGCATATAAGATTCAGAGAAGATTCAAATAATATTCATAGATAAGTTGATCATAAATAAACAATTCATCGGATCTCGACAAACACACCGCAAAAGAAGATTACATCGAATAGATCTCCAAGAACATCGAGGAGAACATGGTATTGAGAATCAAAGAGAGAGAAGAAGCCATCTAGCTACTAGCTATGGACCCGTAGGTCTATGGTAAACTACTCACGCTTCATCGGAAGGGCAATAGAGTTGATGTAGATGCCCTCCGTGATCGAACCCCCTCCGACAGGATGCCAGAAAAGGCCCCAAGATTGGATCTCACGGGTACAGAAGGTTACGGCGGTGGAAAAGTATTTTGGTGGACGCTTCTGGTCATTGTCGGTATCAAAACTGGCGGATCTCGGGTAGGGGGTCCCGATCTGTGCGTCTAGGCTGATGGTAACAGGAAGCAAGGGACACAGATGTTTACCCAGGTTCGAGCCCTCTTGATGGAGGTAAAACCCTACTTCCTGCTTGATTAATATTGAAGATATGGGTAGTACAAGAGTAGATCTACCACGAGATCGTAGAGGCTAAACCCTAAGAGCTAGCCTATGATGGTATGATTGTAATTGTGATCAGCCTTCTAAGGACCAACCTCTCCGGTTTATATAGACACCGGAGAGGGCTAGGGTTTACATGGAGTCGGTTACAAGGAAGGAAACACAATATCCGAATCGACAAGCTTGCCTTCCACGCCAAGGAGAGTCCCATCCGGACACGGGCCGAAGTCTTGAGTCTTGTATCTTCACGCTTCACTAGTCCGGATGATGTATACAGTTTGGCTGTCCGGATACCCCCTTGTCCAGGACTCCCTCAGTAGCCCCTGAACCAGGATTCAATGACGATGAGTCCGGCACGCAGTCTTGTCTTCAGCATTGCAAGGCGGGTTCCTTGTAAGTGCATCTAGTGCCCCTTAGTGATTTTGGTGTATTGAAGACTTATAGGTTAAGGGACTAATGTGTTTATGAGTGTACACAGGTCTATAAGTCTATGAGGAGTTTGATATTTATAGAGAAAGTCGACCCCTAAAAATGAATATCTTCGACTGAAGATTTTAGTATTCCTGAAGACTTTCATGAAGACTTTGAAAGTGAAGAAATTGGTGTGTCCGTGAAGACTTGATATTCATGCAAGGAATATGAGGCTTGAAGACTTCCGTTTTCATAGTTTTGTTTTTCTCTTTCTTGAGTCATAGGAAACACCGTACTGTTAAAGGGGGTCGAGGAAATACTAAGGAAAAATTTCCATGTGATGCTCAACTCAAAATCCTACACCTACCAATCCCGTTGAGTGAAGCCATTGGAAATCTCATACAGTTTAGTCAATTTCTTCAGTGACAGAGACGAAGTTCTTCTGGTCGCTGAGGAATTTGTTCTGACCGAGGAGTTAGGAATTCGCCAGTGCGGATTGCCTACACAGTGAGGAACATGATAGCCCTGAGGAATTTGAGAGTCAAAATTCCGACCGTTGCTGTGCTGCGTGCCAGCTGTCCCAAAATATCTTATCCACCTAACGGTCATATCATCGAAGGGCATTTATGTCTTATCATGTCGGGCTGCTCCCTAGGCTATAAATAGCCGCCCCCTACAACCACTAGTTGGTTGGCTGCTCCGAGAGAAACTAACACTTGTCATTTGAGAGCAACCCATCCTCCGAGGACTTTGAGCGAAAATCATCGAGTGAGGAAAAACCCAAACCTAAACACCTACAAACCCAAAGTGATTGAGCATCCTTAAAGAGATTGATCCTGCGTGGATCCGATGCTTGTTACCTTTGAAGACTGTGCTTCTTCCAGACGGTTAGGCGTCATGGTCTAGAGCATCCAAGAGGAATTGTGGATCGCCGAGTGATCGAAGTCTATGAAGGTTTGGAAGTCGCCTGAAGACTTACCACGAGTGATTGGATGAGGTCTGTGTGACCTTAGTTCAAGGAGAATACGGTGAGGACTTGGTGTCCTGAGCTGCGTGCTCAGCGAGTGGGTGTCTGGGACTGTGTGTCCTCGAGTTTAAATACTCAGCCGCTCCAACCAGACGTACAACTGAGACAGCAGTTGGAACTGGTCTACCAAATCATTGTCTTCACCAACCTTACTGGTTCTATTTCCTCAACTCTTTCATTTCTTCATTACTGCGTTGAGTGATTGTTCATATCTGTGTTTGAAGACTTTGACTGAAGACTTTCTCAATTTCCTCAGTTCAATTTCTTCAGTCTGTTTGTCTTCATCTTGTGTTATCCTGTGTTTACGCTTCCTGTACTCTATGTTTGTCTTCATTTCATCATGATGACTATGTGTGTATTCTGTCATGCTTACTTCTGAGTACTTATTCCGCTGCAAGTAGTTCTTCGCTAAGGAATTTCCTCACTGGCAAATTCCTCAGTGAAGAATTCATAAAAATCGCCTATTCACCCCCTCTAGTCGATATAATGCACTTTCAATTGGTATCAGAGCAAGGTACTCCCTTGTTCTATGTGATTTTGGTTTAACCACCTGGAGTTCTAGTTATGTCGACTGCAGGTATGACCAAGGTCTCTGCTAGGTGTCCTACCTTCGATGGCACGGACTACCCCTACTGGAAGAATAAGATGCGAATGCATCTTGAAGCAATTGACAATGATCTCTGGTACGTTGTGGAAAATGGTGTTCCCTCAGTCACACCTTCCCTGAATGCTGCTGATATGAAGAGATTCAAGCAACTCGATTCTCAAGCGAATAATATCATATGTGGTCATCTGAGTAAAGGGCAGTATGGTAGAGTGAGTGCTTTGGAAACTGCTAAGCTTATCTGGGATAGGCTCTCCAAAGTAAACAAAGGAGTCTCAACTCAACGTGACTCTCGTGTTGACGTTCTTCGCAATCTCTTCAACCGCTTCAAAAGACTCGACAATGAAAATGTTCAGCAAAGCTTCGATCGCCTCACTGATATCTCAAATGAACTTCAAGCGCTCGGTGCCACTGACATCACCGACCATGAGGTGGTGAAGAAATTGCTAAGATCACTCGATTCTTCATTTGACACTCTGGCACTGATGATTCAAGAGCGTGCTGATTACAAGTCACTAGATCCTGCTGATATCCTCGAGAGGCTAAATACTCATGAGTTACAGCTTGCTGAAAAGAGAGATCTCTATGGTTCAAGCTATGGCAAAACACGTGCCCTGAAGGCCAAGGCAGTGTCTGAATCTGAATGTGAAGATTCTGGTAGTAGCCTTGGTGATCCTGAAGAATTGAGCCAGGAGCTAGCACTGCTCGTGAAGAAGTTCCATAAATTCTCAAGACGTGGTCGCTTTGGAAAATCTTCAAGGAGGAGTGATTCCTCATCAAGTGACTATAAGAGAAGGCTATGCCACAAATGCAAGAAGCCTGGTCACTACATTCAAGATTGTCCTCAGTGGGACAAGGAATTAAAGAAGAAGAAATACAAGGATTATAGTTCTGATGATGCCAAGAAGAAGAAGAAATCTTCAAAGTCTTCATCACCAAAATCCTCAAAGTCTTCATCCCACAAGAAGAGCAGCTCCAAGAAGGTGCGGGCATTCATTGGCAAGGAAATGGATTCTGAGGCTGAATCTGAGGATCATGAGGAAGAGGAGGCATCCGAGGAGTCCGAGTCAGGTGTGGCAAGTCTACCTCTTGCTACCGCAATTGTCAGCAAGTCTATCTTCAACTCTAAAGAGAATGGCAACACCAACAACGTTGATGAAGGCAATGACGACTACGCTCCCACCTATTGCTTCATGGAAAAGGCTACTAAGGTAACTAAATACCCCTCCTCTGAATCAAGTGAGGATGAATCTGATGAAAATCTTAAGCCTAGATACTCTAAACTTGCTAAGATTGCTGTGAAACAACAAAAGGCTATTGAAAAACTTCAAAACATGCTAGACAAAAGTGATGATATGTTGGGTGATGAAATGGACCGCACTAAAGACTTAACTGAAAATCTTCAGAGACTTCAGTCTAAGTTTGACAACCTTCAAAGTCATCATAAAACTCTCTTATCTGATCACGAGAAGCTTTCTTATGAATTTCTTCAAAGAAAGCAAGATCTTGAGAAGCTAAGAGTGAGTTATGAAGATCTTCAGAAGGAGCGCGATTCATTACTTGCTCAACAAATCAGCGCTACTCAGGAATAATTTGACCCTCCATGCTTAAAGTGCATTGAACGTGAATCTGCTAATTCTTCACCTGAATGTTCAAATGCTTCAAATGTTACAAATTCTTCACCTGCCTCTGCTATCACTAATTCCTCAACTGAGGACATTGCTAGTATCACTAACGATGCAGGGCTGAAGGAATTGTATATGACAGGCATGTACAAAAGCCTCAAAGGGCATCCGACTCTTTGTGATGTGCTTAAGAAGCAGATCCTCAACAGGAACCCTAGGAAAAAGGGTATTGCCTTTGAGAGGAAACTCAATGCTGTTGGAACATATTGGAAGCCTGAGCAGTACCCCAAAACCTCATGGGTTGCTGCAAAGGGACCTCCAGTTGATCCATCTAACTTATCTGGCTTTACATGTGAATCTCCTCATTCTTCTGATGAGTCATTTGACTCCAACTATAAACTGTTCAAAAATCAGAATGGTGAAGTATTTGCTAGATATGTTGGCACTAACTGCAGGAACGGTTCCCCTATGAAGAAAATCTGGGTTCCCAAAAGTTATGTTGAAAGTCTTCAGGTGAATGTCCTCATGACACCACCAATGAAGAATAGGAACCCCACATCAAACTCTTCATATGGACCAAATTCTTCATATGGATCCAAGTCCTCATACGGACAAAATTCCTCACGTAGATCAAATTCCTCAAATGGATCAAAGTCCTCATATGAACATCATCATGCTAACCCTTCTGTTTTGTAGGGTAGAGCTAAGGGCTATGAATATGCGCATTATTCTTCAAATCATTATGTTCATAAGTCCTCGAAGAATTTCTCTGCTTATTCATATGCTTACCCTAACCCCTCTTATGTGAAGAGAAGTGGACTAGCTTCTATGCCACCTTTCTCATATGGTGCTCGCAGAGTGATGAATTCTTTGCCACCCCTTCAGATGTGGGTGGTGTAGAAAAAGAACTAACTTCTTCCGCAGGGTCAGGTCTCCAGACGTGCTTTAACGGCTGAAGAATTTGCTGGGGGCCTGACAAAATGCCTGAAAGGACGCAGGCGAATCATGATGAAATGAACTTTCATTTCACACGTCCTCACACTTCTTATCTATGCTATTGCTTGATGAAATTGAACTGATGAATTTGACGTCATATTCTTCACTGATGAAGTATATGCGTTCGTAAGATGCACTAATTCATCTGCAGGATGATCAGCCCAAAGAAAACGAGTGGGTCCTCGATAGTGGATGTACAAATCACATGACTGGTGACAAGAACCTATTGATGGATGCTCCCTTAACACCATAACATTTGAAGCATATCATCTTCGCTGACAAAGGCAAAAGTCAGGTATTGGGTCTAGGTAAGGTTGCGATCTCAAAGGATCGACACATGGACAAAGTCATGCTTGTCGAGTCCTTAGGATACAACCTCATGTCTGTCTCAATGCTTTGTGATCTCGATATGGTTGTTGTCTTTGGAAGATATCGTTGTGTTGTGATCATGGAAGCTGACCATTCCAAAGTCTTTGAAGGCTTTATGAGAGGAGATCTGTATATTGTTGATTTCTCTACAGGACCACAACCAGCCATGTGCTTACTGGCAAAAGCTTCAGAAGGCTGGCTATGGCATCGACGACTTGGTCACGCAGGCATGAGGAATTTGCACACGCTTGCGAAGAAGAAGCATGTCATTGGCATTGAGAATGTCAAATTCCTCAAGGATAACTTGTGTGGTGCCTGTGAAGCTGGAAAAATGACCAAGGCCAAGCATCCGGCAAAGACTATCATGACCACTACTCGTCCATTCGAATTGCTTCACATGGATCTCTTTGGTCCTAATCATTATTCCGCTGTTTCAAATGATGCATCTCTATATGGCTTTGTTATTGTTGATGACTATTCTCGTTACACATGGGTACACATTATCACTTACAAACATGAAGTGCAGGAAATCTTCAAACGATTTTCCTCGAGGGCTTCAACCAACTTTGGTGTGAAGATCAAGCACATCAGAACTGACAATGGGACTGAGTTCAAGAATTCCGGTCTTGATGGCTATCTTGATGAACTTGGTATTACTCATGAGTTATCTGCTCCTTATACTCCCCAGCAGAATGGCGTCGTGGAGTGCAAGAACAAAACCCTCACTGAAATGGCTCGCACTATGCTTGATGAATACAAGACGCCTCGTCGTTTCTGGATTGAGGCAATTGATACTGCGTGCCATGTCATCAATCGGGTATATCTTCACAAATTCTTCAAGAAGACTGCCTATGAACTTCTCACTGACAAGAAACCCAATGTGAGTTATTTCAAAGTCTTCGGTGCTAAATGTTGGATTAGAGATCCTCATCACAATGCTAAATTCGCACCGAAAGCACATGAAGGTTTTATGCTTGGTTACGGAAAGGACTCGCACACCTACAAAGTCTTCAACAACGCTCTTCACAAGGTTGTTGAAACTATAGATGTGCGGTTCAATGAAACTAATGGCTCGCAAAGAGAGCACCTACCTTCTGTGATAGATGAACCAACACCTGAGGATTCTATCAAGTTCAAGGCTACTGAGGATGTCATTCCTGCCAAAGAATCTACTAAAGAATTCATTCCAGAATGCAAAGATCGTTGAGCTAATGCACCTGAGGAAAATGCTGAAGAAATGGTGCTGAAGAAAATGCTGATCAAGTTCCTCGACGACAACCAGCTCATCCTCGCGTTGCAAAAGAAGTGCAAGTTGAAAAGATCATCGATGACATTGAAGCACCAGGTCCTCTCACCCGCTCAAAAGCTTCACATTTATCTAACTTTTGTGGGCACTATGCTTTTGTCTCCATCACAGAGCCCACTAAGGTAGATGAAGCATTTCTAGAGCTTGAGTGGATTCAGGCCATGCAAGAAGAATTACATCAGTTCGAGCTCAACAATGTCTGGGAACTGGTCAAACGTCTAGATCCTTGCAAGCATAATATCATTAGCACAAAGTGGATCTACCGCAACAAGGAAGATGAAAATGGCCTTGTGGTGAGGAATAAGGTATGACTTGTAGCTCAAGGCTACACACAGGTTGAAGGAATTGATTTCGATGAAACTTTTGCACCTGTTGCTAGACTTGAGGCTATTCGCATATTACTTGCTTATGCTAACCATCATAATATCACTTTATATCAAATGGATGTGAAAAGTGCATTCCTCAATGGTAAGCTTGAGGAAGAAGTATATGTTGCTCAACCCCCAGGTTTTGAAGATCCAAAGAATCCTGACAAAGTCTTCAGACTCAACAAGGCCCTGTATGGCCTCAAGCAGGCCCCTTGGGCGTGGTATGACACTTTGAAGGAATTCTTCATGAAGAATGGCTTCACACCCGGTTCACTCGACCCTACTCTCTTTACTAAATCTTATGATGGTGAACTATTTGTTTGCCAAATATACGTTGATGATATTATCTTTGGCTGTACTGACCAACATTATAGTGATGAATTTGCCTATATGATGAGTGAAGAATATCAAATGTCTATGATGGGAGAGTTGAAATTCTTCTTAGGTCTTCAAATTCGTCAACAACACAATGGCATATTCATATCTCAGGAGAAATACCTCAAGGATGTTCTGAGGAAATTCGGCATGCAAGATTGCAAAGGAGTCAAAATTCCTATGCCCACAAATGGCCATCTATGCACTGATGAAAATGGTATTGACTTCGATCACAAGGTATACCACTCCATGATTGGTTCTTTATTGTACTTATGTGCATCTAGGCCAGATATAATGCTTAGTGTTTGCATGTGTGCCCGATTTCAAGCTACACCGAAGGAATCACACCATAAGGCTGTGAAGCATATTCTTCGATATCTAGCTCACACACCAACACTAGGACTATGGTACCCCAAGGGCTCTACTTTTGATCTCATTGGATATTTTGACTCTGACTATGCTGGTGATCGTGTGGACCGCAAGTCAACATCTGGTACTTGTCATTTCCTCGGACGATCTTTGGTTTATTGGTCCTCGAAGAAACAGAACTGCGTATCACTGTCTACTGCGAAAGCTGAGTACATTGCTGCTGGTTCTTGCTGTGCTCAATTGCTGTGGATGAAGCAAACTCTCAAGGACTACGACATCAACGTGAAGAATGTGCCTCTCTACTATGACAATGAGAGTTCCATCAAGATTGCTCACAACCCAGTTCAGCACTCGAAGACAAAGCACATTCAGATTCGTCATCATTTTCTTCGCGATCATGTGTTGAAGGGCGACATCTTTATTGATCATGTGAAGACTGAAGAACAGCTAGCCAATATCTTCACAAAGCCCTTGGATGAGAAGAGATTTAGCAAGTTGCGGTGTGAGCTAAATATCTTAGAGTCTTCGAATGTTCTTTGAAAAAGGACACTCATCCTAACACTTATGCAAAATTGATGACTTAGATGTGCAACACATGAAGAAACGTTTTTCTTCAATCAATGAAGAATAACACTCTAAGTGTGAAGAAATTAATAAAGAATTTGATTATCAGAACCCTACGACAATTGTACGCGGTGTGTGAAATCATCATTCTTATACGGTGGGTCACGCCACCACCAAAGTTGAAAATCTTTATTTTTGAAATTCCTCAGTTTTGAAATTCTTCAGTTTTTCGAATTCTTCAACTTTGCAAAATCTTCACTGTTTTCCGTCGTTTTTCTTCATTGGCTATATATATTTATATGAGTTTATGTCCTATACAACATTCACTTATGGCTATTTCTTCAAGTTGCATTTTCTGCTAAGTGAATGTGATCGGACCCTTTCCCCTCTATGCTATACTCAACCCAATCTATTCACAAATTCTTCATGTGCGTTCTATTTGAAACTCGTTCAAAATCTTCACTGTGTCCTTGTCAGCTGAAGAAATTGCGAACAAAACTTAAAAAATCTTATCCTATCCAAATTTTCGGTTTTGCCGCTCAAACCATCCCGTATCCCACGATAGAATTATCTATTCACCCACGATCTAACACGATCTCCACTTTTCTGTACATGGGTGACACATGTCAAGCGAATGAGAAGGGTCAGGGGCACGTTCGTCCTAAATCTTCGGGCAAACAGTCTTTCACTGCGACTATAAATACCCCCCCCCTTCACCCCTTCCTCACTTCCTTTACTCCGCTCGACCGCTCTCTCTCTCACTCGAGCTTCTCAAACCCTAGCGCCACCGCTACTCCATCATCGCCGGTGAGGAAGAGCTTCACTGCCTCGACCTCGTCGCCGTCGTACTCGCGCCGACCGCGGAAATCTTCACTCCGCCGCCACCGTAGCTGTCTTCCTCCGCTAAGTTAGGGCGTGGAAGATCTGAACTGACGAGCTTCAAATCTACACTTCTCAGTTCGTCGTGTTCTTCATCAAGGGTAATTAAAAGTTACTTTTACCGCCCTCTTTGATTCAAATTTTCTCAACAAAATCTTCAAAGGTGTTTTGTTCTTCAAATCCTCACACACAAAACACCTCACTAGTCATCTTCTCTTGATTCGTTTCTCTAAGCATCATTTTTCTTCAATATTCCTCAATTGTGTGGATCCTCAATCTATACAACTCTGGAACCTAAGACAAAGAACGCTTAGTGAAATTCTTCAAGACTCATCTAGTCAAATTCCTCAAACTTGTTCTTTTTGAAAACCTTCTGAGAACACATATGACCTCTTCAAATTCCTCGCAACTATACTCTGTTCACAGGTACTCATGTCCACTGCTGAATCACTAGGTTCTCATCAACTTAACTCATTTGCAGCGTTCCTCGAAGAAAAATTGCATACTTCTTCAGAGAATTCGATTGTTCAAATCCCTCAACTGAAGAATATGGCAGACGGTAAGAAACCACAGAAAGGAGGAAAGAGGCCTGAGGTCATGACTGCATTTGAAATACCTGAGGACATCTATGCTGACTATTGCACACCTGATGAGGCTAAGTTCGGAAAGGAGAACAAAAATCAGCGCAAGGTGCGCATACAGAGGATTGAAAGGAGATGGGCAAGAGAATGGAGGGATTACAGATATGTAACTCCAAAGTATATGAAGAAATTCACACTAAATCCTCCATGCCCAAGAGCTCCATTGGCACCTGGCCAAGAAGCTGACCCCACCAGCATCAAGCATGGTGAGGATTTCCCTGAAGAATGGGCCAAACGCCAAGCCAAGTTGGCAAGACAAGCCAAAGAAGCAGTGAGGAAATTCAATGAAGACTCTGCTACTGCTGCTGCCACTAAGGCCTCTGTCAGGCCTAGAAAATCAATGGCAAAGAAGCCCGCTCACAAGCCAAGTGCTTCACCAACTGTGCCCTCATGGCCAAGTTCCACAGCAATGCCCTCACGGCCAGAATCTTCAAAGCCCTCACGGCCAGATTCTTCAAAGCCCTCACAGCCAGTTCCTCATGCTGCTCCTGCTCCTCCAAAGTTCTCAGCTCCTCCCCCAAAGTCCTCAGTTGCTCGGACAAAGTCCTCAACATCTATACATCTGGCCACATGCCAAAGGACTGCATGCATCTCTATTGCCTCTGGTGTCGCAGCGAGTTCCTCAACTGCACCAAACTCTTCATCAGGCCCCACTCTGCTAAAGACAAAGGCAACAGCTGGTCGAGGTCCTCGGCCAAATCTGAAGAAGAAACAGGTTGCCTTCCAAGTGCCATCTGACGATGAAGCTGATGATGATGAACTTGCAGAAATCATCAGAGACAGGCAAGAAAGGGCTGCTAGAGCCAAAGGCACAAATGTGCCACTGCTTTTGGATCCAAAGGCGATCCTCGACTACATTGATCTCTGGCACAAGGACCCAAACACTCCTATGCCTGATTTTCATTTGACTCCTGGCCAAAGCCACATGCTGACCCATTTCATCACTGAAGAGAAATGGAAATTTGAGAAGGCTATACAAATCAAGAAGGCCCAGTTCAGGAAAGAGAAGTTCCTGAAGAAAAACATTGTCAAAATGACAACTGATGAACTTCTCGAGATCCAGTCTGAAATAAAAGCCCTCAGTGATGATTTCAATGCTTATTATGCTGATTGGCAAGGAGCCAAAGTCAGGTTCATTAAACTGACTGAGAAGTTCACCAATGTTGCAGCCCCATCACAACAAGAAATTCCTCAAGCTGAAGCTTCTACTCAGCAAACTGAAGAACATGCCAGCACCGCTGATGACTTTTAGGCTGCTGATGAAAATGCTTGTTCCAGGGCTGATGACTCCATTCCAGCCACTGAAGACATTGCCAGGGCATCCACTAGTGGTGCGCCTGAAGAAAATGAAGAAGTCAGGGCAACTGCATCAGTTGCGCCTGAGGAAATTCAAACATATTCCTCAGCTCCTCCTGCGCCTACACCAACTCCTACCCTTCCATCTGCATCAGATGTGAGGAAGACCAAGGCTGCAGAGAGAGAGCTGCAGTGAAGAAAAGGAAAGCATCATCTGCTTTAGATTCTTCAGCTCCAAAGAAAATGAAGCCTATGACCAGCTCACTTGAAAATCCAATTGATGCTGTTCCGATTTCCACCATGCCATCAAAGGACCTTGTTCCTTTTGGTGAAGAATATGTGGTCCCTAGCGGATTTGATGAAGAAAATCATTTTGCTGCTTCGTCAGAGCAGATTGATGAAAAAATTGAAGTGGATGTGATCCCTTCAACGCCTGTTGCTTCCTCGCCAATGCCTCAGTTCACAACTGAAGAGGCTGGCGTTGAAGAAATTGAAGATGAAGACGTGGATATTGGATGCACTACGCCTGTGATGAATGATGACTTTTGGGAAAGTCAGCATCCCAATTCTCCACTCTTCACCCCAATACAACAAATACCTCAGTCCCCTGCACCAACCGTTCAAATGGGCTCTGAAGAAACTCATCCCACCTCGTCTGTGCGTGAAGAAATTCCAGCCACTAGTGCTGAAGAAACTGCTGCTGCTGATCCTTTGAACACGCAGACTGCCACTAAAGAGGAACCAGAAATTCCTCAGCCTGAAGAATCGGAGATTGCGATTCCTGAGGTTGTGATGCAACTCGCTGACACTCCTCTACCCAAGCCAAAGGATCCATTCTCAAAGAAGCAAAAGTTCAAGGCTGAAGATTTCTTCAACGAGCATGTGTTCTTCACAGACTACAATCCCTATGATTCTGCTTGCATAAGGAAGAGGCGTTTTTGGACTGCTAGTCAAGCGAATTTCTATTCCTTAGTGCTATTCAACAAAGACAAAGTCTTCGATTATGAACACATTCCTCACGTGGACATGGAATCTCTGCCGTGCTTCAAGCCAGTCCTCAGTGTTCTTCACGATGTTGGATTGCTGAATTTCTGCACTGACATCTGTGATTGGAATAAAGAACTCATTCTTCAATTCTATGCAACACTGCACCTCACAGGAAATTCTAAAGATGTGAACTCATGGGTGCTGGACTGGATGTCAGAAAATACTCACTACAAGGCACCAACAACTGAATTTCTTCGTGCCCTCCCACTCAGCCCTCCCCTTGAAGGTGCTCGTTGCATCTACAATGAACCTGAGCTTACAAATCATTACATGCAAGTGCTGATGAAGCCCTTGAAGCCAGGGCAAGCCCCTCGAACCAAATTCCTCGTCAAGGAATTACTGTATGTGCCATGGACTGTCTATCGCATTTTGACGAAGACAATGAGTCCTATCAAAGGCCATGACTCAAATGATGAAGAAGTCATTGGCATCATGAAGAATATGCTTTTCAATATCATTCATGGCGTTCCCGTCAACTTCCATGGTTTCTTCATGAGGACTCTAGTGGATATTGCCATGTCACCATTTGAGCTGAAGCCTTATGCACCATGGATTATGAGGTTCATCAGGACAAGGTCTTCACTCAATTACAAGGCTGATACTCTGAACCACGGCAGCTACTTGCCTCCAATTGAAGTCATCAAACAGACATTTTCCTCACCTGATGACAAAGGCAAGGCAACTCCTGTGATAGATGAAGGCATTCATCCATTGGATGGTCAATTTCGTAAGGCTGCATCCTGCTCCACCAATGATGACTCTGCCACACATGACTCTGCCGCCAACACCTCTGCCAAGCAAATTCCTCAAGCCACAACACCCAGGGTGATGACTGATCGTGAGTTACTCCTCAGTCTTCGTCAGAAAGTTGATCGCAATCATAAATGGGTCAAGCGTCAGTTTGGTTCAATTCTTCACAACATGACCTCAACACATAATGCAGTGAAGAAAAACCACTACTACCTCCATGAAACCTTCAACCATACCTGGGCTGTTCTATCTCATGTCTACAGCGCAGAAGATCTGAAGAGAATGGGTCTCAAGGAAGAATTTGACTGGTCTGCACCTCCACCGAAGAAATTCAAGAAGGTCAAGGTTCCTTCCTTGGTGGCCAGCTCCTATTCTTCATCGCGTGACACTGATGAAAATGAAGACTTGGACGACACTACGGCAGGCCCTACTACGACAACCGACCCCAACAACGCTGACGCTCCTCCATCAACTTGATATTCTTCAGGGGCGTTAGTCCTCAATTTTGATCCTTTTGGTCATTCGATGACAAAGGGGGAGAAATCTGAGTTAGTCTTCAAGCGGGTCTATTATATGGGCGTTTTTTTGCTAAGTTACAACTCTCGCTCTTCTGAAACTTTTATTGGATCGAGTTGTAATCTTAAACCCGATGGCGCTCTGATACTTTTGATGCACTGTGCTCTGATACTTTTGGCGCGATGGTGCTCCTGAGTTGTGATGCTCAGGAGTCCCCCTTGGCGCATGAACAACAAGTAGGGAGGTGAGATGTGTGGGTGAATCTACCATTCTACGTCTACAGAGCCCGGCCCCGCGCATACCTCAACCGCCGCTAGCCTTTCGGAACTAAGGAGTGAGGGGCTACATGACCAGTTAGGCTCCTGAGTCGCGATGCTCAGGAGTCCCCCTTGACGCTCAAACGACCTTTGTACCTTGGCTCCGTTGGGGAGAGACGCGCGATGAACCAGGCCCGAAGGGCCTGGCTGGGTGGCGTATGCCTGGGCGTGACCTAGGCGCAGCCCCCATGCCCAGCCCCTCGCACGGCGCTCCTGAGGGGAGGCGTTGCGATGAGGCTAGGCACTAAGCTCAGGGCTCCCTGAGGTTGATGCGGCCGGGGGCCACCCTCAGTTGTTTATCACCAGCGTGGAGCATAGCACTTCCATATGTGCATGGGCATAGCCGCTCCTCGGCAGTGTTGTCAGCCAGCGCGGAGCATGGTGCTTCCACTGGTGCGTGGGAGGGGGCTCCCCTTCGGGAGGAGCCCCTGGGGCGTATACAACCCTGCCCTGACACGTGGCCGGCACGGTAGGGCATGAGGAGGTGTATCTGGGCACCCATGAGCCAGCGCGGGACTCACGAGGCCCTACCTCAAGGCGGGTTGCGCCTGGCACTGGGCCTTAACTAGTGATGTGTTCCTGCAGGTTTGGCCAGATGCCGATGCTCTACGTCCTCGGGTCCAGGCCCTCGAGCTAGTCTCAGCCGTCGCTGGTTTGCCAGGGCGCGATGCCGTGGACAAAACTAGAGGGTGAGGGCTGGAGAGCCGGTAGGATCCCTGAGTCGTGATGCTCAGGTACCCCCCCTTTAACGCGCAAGCTTGGTTAGATGTCGACGCTCTACGTCCTCGGGTCCCGGCCCTCGAGCGAGTCTCAGCCGTCGCTAGTTTGCCAGGGCACGATGCCGTGGACAAAACCAGAGGGTGAGGGCTGGAGAGCCGGTAGGAGCCCTGAGTCGCGATGCTCAGGTACCCCCCTTTAACGCGCAAGCTTGGTTCGATGTCGATGCTCTATGTCCTCGGGTCCCGGCCCTCGAGCGAGTCTTAGCCGTCACTGGTTTGCCAGGGCGCGATGCCGTGGACAAAACCAGAGGGTGAGGACTGGAGAGCCGGTAGGAGCCCTGAGTCGCGATGCTCAGGTACCCCCCCTTTAACGCGCAAGCTGCCGACACGAAGGAAGAAGGGGTGCCACGGACAGGTACCAAATATCGAGCATGATGGGTCGAATGCATAAACAGAGAATAACCGCAAGAGGGATACATGCCGCCGGGTCTGACCCGAGCGACTTGGGGATGATGCATCCCGAGGGGCGCCCCCAACAAGGTAAGCTAAAAACATGAACAAAAGGGATACACGCCGCAAGGACGGACCCATGCGGCCTGGGAATGATGCAGCCCTGGGGGCGCTCCCAGCTGGAAATGAAACTTGAAAGGTGTCACCTGATAGTGTTGACGATGAAGGGGTATTGAAGTAGCAGACGTAGCAGGCTGTGGGGGGCGATCTTCATGAGCCCCCAGGCCCAGGAGCCTCGGGGGGCTCCGGAGGCGCTGGTGGTTCCTCGCGAACCATCTCCATCTCCGCCAGGACTGCGGAACGCCTGGCCTCTTGAGCCTCCAGGATGCCCCTCATGAGGCGCTGGCGCACCGCAGCCGCGTTCGGCAGGCCGTAGGGCATGTGAACTTAGCTGTGGGGTGGGCCTTCGCAGCGCCCCATACATGAGGGCCAGAAGCGCTCCTGAGAGGCGGCTCGGTTGAGCCCTGGGATGTCGATGCAGATGCGCAGCCCACCATCCTCGCCTGGATGGGGAGCTGCGGCTGGTAAGCGGCGGCTGCCACTCATAACTCTTGATTCCTGCAATTCCTGTGCGACCTGACTGACGAACTCCTGAGGGTTTGGCCCTCCTTGCTTTGCTCCTTCCTGAGGGAAGCGTGCTCTGAAACACGCCTCCAAGTGGTGCCCAAATGCCTCCCTCATGACCTTAGCAAGGTCGGTGGCCCTCCAGGTGGGAGCCCCCGATCCCTGCTTGAGGAGGGCGCCAGGCGTGCCTCCCTATGCGAAAGAAGGAGGTGCCCCCTGAGCTGGCGCAGACCCTGAGGGGCTTGCCTCCTGAGGGGTCGGGCCTGGCGATGTCTTCTTCTTCTTGGGAGCAGCTTCGGGGAGCATTCCGCTCCCGCGATCTCGGTCTTCAAGTGATGCGGCCTAGAAAGCTCGTTCCAGGGAGCACACTGCGTCTCTTTCTTCACAGGGACCGTGATGACTCCACCGCTTCCTGGCATCTTGAGGACGTTGTAGCCGTGATGAGTCACGGCCATGAACTTGGCGAGAGCTGGGTAGCCGAGGATGGCATTGTATGGCAGGCGGATGTGGGCGACGTTGAAGTCAATGAGCTCGGTGCGGTAGTTGTTGCGGGCCCCGAAGGTGATAGGGAGGCGGACCTGCCCGATTGGGACTGTGGAGCCGTCGGTGACTCCAGAGAAAGGCTTGGTTGGCCGAAGCTGATCGTAAGGCACTTGGAGATTGTTGAATGTCTCTACGGACAAGACGTTGAGCCCTGCCCCGCCGTCGATGAGGGTCCTGGTGACTTGCACGTTACTGATGACTGGGGAGCAAAGCATTGGGAGGACTCCGGCTGTGGCCGCACACTTGAGCTGATCCGCTGAGCTGAACGTGATGGCGCACGCCGACCACCTGAGGGGGCGCGTGGCTTCAAGCTTGGGGAGGACTGCATTCACTTCGCGGGCGAACTGCTTGAAGATGTGTTGAGAGGCTGGGGCCTGAGCTCCGCCCAGGATGCAGGCGATCGCGCGTGGATCCTGGAAGCCCCCAGCCCCCTCGTCCTGATGATGGTCCTCGTTCCTCCTTGGCTGCGGAGGCAGCGGAGGGAGGCCTGCGTTTCCTTGCGGGCGATCTTCGCGAGGCTGATCCCTCCAGTCTCCCTCGCGAGGCGGATCCTGCCAGCGATCCTCGCGAGGCCGGTCGCGCCACCCTTGGCGAGGGCCGCGGTCTTCCCAGCGTCCTGTGTTCCTTCCTCCTCCTCGGCCGTAGCCACGATCATTGCGGTCGGGGCGCCGGCCGACCCTTCCTTCTCGCACGGCTCGGAGCTCTTGGCATTCGTTGGTGTTATGGGTGTGGAGGTCGTGGTACACACAGTACCCGCTGCCCTTGAAAGACTCGGGCTGATCTCTGCCCCGCCTGGTGTCTGGTTCTGCCGCGAGCACGGCAACCCCCTTGCGCTTCACGTCCTTGGCCTTGGATTTCTTCTCTTCCGGGTCTGTGACCGGCAGCTCGAGGAGGGAAAGGCGCCCTTCCTCAACCCTGGCGCACTTGGTTGCCAGGTTGAACAACTCCAGGGAAGTGCATAGATCTTCATGCATCGCCAGCTCCTCCTTCATCTTGACGTCACGCACGCCGTCGGAGAAGGCTGAGATGATGGCCTCCTCGGTCACCCTGGGAATCTTGAGTCGTGCGCTGTTGAAGCGCTGGATGTACTTCTGTAGGGTCTCCCTTGGTTGCTGCTTGATGCGGCGCATGTCGCTCACGGCAGGAGGCCGGTCGCGAGTACCTTGGAAGTTGGCGATGAAATGGGTGCGCATCTCGTCCCAGGAGGATATCGTGCCTGGGGCTAGGTTTAGGAGCCAGGTGCGGGCCCCATCCTTGAGTGCCATGGGAAACCAGTTCGCCATGACCTTCTCATCCCCGTTGGCGGCTTCGATGCCCAGCTCGTAGAGCTGGAGGAACTCCGCAGGGTCGGCCGTTCCATCGTAGCGAGGGGGCATGTCTGGCTTGAACTTGCAGGGCCACGCGACGCTGCGCAGCTCGATGGTGAAGGCGCGGCAGCCTGCTGTGGCCACGGGAGGCCTCTGGGGACGAGGAGCTTGGTCATGCGGGCCCCCATGTGCCGCAGCTGGGAGCAGCACGGGGTCTTGGTGCGCCGGAGCAAGGGCGTGGTTGCGACGGACCGGAGCAGGGAGCACTCGGACAACTTCTTGGGGACGAGGAACCTCTTGGCAGCTCCGCTCTTGCTGCGCTGGCGCCGGACAGGGTGGGTTCCATCTAGGGGCCACACGCCTTGGGGCCAGGGCGCCTTCTTGAGGGGGAGGCGGCTGAGGCACCCCCGGAGCTTTGTTGCCCGTGCAGGGAGGGGCGCGGTGCATCGAGAAGGATGGCGCGGGGGAGCCCCTTGCGGCACGGATGAGCTCGGCGACGCGGTCGAGCCATTCTTCGTAGACATCGTCGACCGGGCGGTAGCGCAGGAGCTCGTTTGCCGCGATGAGCGCAGCCCGAGCCTCCATGGCCGCGCGGGGCGCGCGGGACGAAGAGCCGGCCGGGGCGAGCGAGGGAGTGGCAGTGCGGCCGTCTCGCCTCATGGATGGATGCTGCGATGATGCCTGTTGCTCGTTCCCCGCCGGGCCGGTGGCGGCGTTGACGGCGGGTAACAGGGAACAGTGGGGGTGGCCGCGACAGGGGCCGTCTGGGCGACGCGGGAAGCGAGAGCGGCTCGACGCTCGGTGCGGGCCCGACGAGCGTCCGACATGGACGTGATGGTCGGTGAAGAACAGGGCGGTGGAAGACAAATTCCGGCGCACCCCTACCTGGCGCGCCAAATGTCGGATTTCGGGTTCCGGCAGACCCTATAGATTCGAACACTGGGGTGCGCGCGGAGATTTGGCCTTCTGCCTACCTGCACTTCACCGCCTTGCTAGGATCTAAGCTACGAAAGGGAACAACACAAGAGACACAAGGTTTATAATAGTTCGGGCCACCATTGTGGTTTAATACCCTACTCTAGTTTGTGGTGTGGTGGATTGCCTCTTGGGTTGATGATGAACAGTACAAGGAAGAACAAGCCTCGCGAGGGTCTGTTCTTGGCTGGTGCGATGAACTGCTAGAGGGAGTTCAGTCGCTCTCGCTGGATGCCTCTCTCTCTGATGCCCCTCTCTTTGATGCCTCTACCCTGGGGGTGGCTAGTCCTATTTATAGGCAAAGGCCCTGGGCCTGTTCCCAAATATTGAGCGGGAAGGGCGCCAACAATTGGCCATTTTGAAGGGGAACATCTAGTACACTTATCCTGACTAAAGTTGGTCCTCGCCTGTCAAAGGCTCTGGTGGTGACGCTGGCTTGGGCTCCACGATGACTTCTATCCTGCCGTCCTGCTGGTCTTGGTCTTGTTGCACCGAAATGGGTGCCTTTGCTTGATGCTCTCGCCTGCGCTTGCTCCCTTTGCACCAAAGGGGAAATAAGGACACTGTGCGGGCTAGCGCCCCCCTGGCGCCCTTGGTTGTCATGGCCTGCGTCATGGGCACCTCACGAGGTACCCCGCCTTGATCTCTCCGCCTCCTCGCGAGTCAGCCTGACGAGGCCGTGCCTGAGGAAGCCTCCTGTCGTCCGCCCTGCGAGGCTTGGCCCCTCGCGAGGGTCTTGAGCTCGTGTTGACGAAGATGGGCCATGCTGGGCCACCCCTTGAGGCACGCCGCAGGCCGCAGGCAGGCAAGTCTGGGGACCCCCGTTCCTAGAACGCCGACAGCGAGGGCCGACGGGTCGGGGGCGAGCGCGCCAGGGTCGGGGGCGAGCGCCGGCGCCGGGGTCGGGGGCGAGGGCCGGGTCAGGGGTGAGCGCCGGGGTCGGGGTCGGGGGCGAGGGCCTGGTCGGGGGAGAGCGCCGGGGTCGAGGGCGAGCGCCGGCGCCAGAGTCGGAGGCGAGCGCCGGGGCCGGGTCGGGCACGGCGGTGCGACGGGGGAAGAGAGAGTGGGGATTTGGGGGAAAAGGCGGGATGAAGCAGGGCGAGTGAGAATTTTGGGTTAAGTGGACGTAGCAGTAGCACATTTGGACAAAACGCGCTGCTACTACCTTCAATAGCTGTAGCGCTTTATACGAAATGTGCTACTACCAACTTCAGTAGCTGTAGCGGTTTAGACAAAACGCGCTGCTACTACCTTTGCTACTGCCAGTTTCCCTTTTTCTTTTCCTTTATTTTATCCCACTTTTATTTCCCGAGGGCAGTGAGCGAAGGGAGGGCGATGTATATTGCATCATTTGACGGTTAAATATGTATGCAAAATAGGAACATATATATTACATCATTGGACCCATGCATAATAATGGCTAAGTGTGTATACAAAATGGGAATATATATATATATATATATATATATATATATATATATATATATATATATATATATATATATATTACATCATTTGACCGATAACATACGGTTCCTCAGTGCTGACGTTTTCGTTTTTGAGTCAGCTTCTTTCCCTTCTTGTTTATCGAAGAATAATTGAGCCCCTCATTGTGACTTTGCCTTTTCCATGGAGTACGATTTTTCTTAGGTAATGTAGTATTGATTGTTCTTTTGACGTATACTTCATCATCATCGTCATCTTCCCTCATTGGGTTGCCGTACTGATCATAGTCTTCCTCATTGGCGACTCCATCCATTCCAATGATGTTCCTTTTGCCTCTCCTCACGACAACATGGCTGGGATTGCGCGGGTCAGTTATGAAGAAGCATTGTGTCACGTGCTTAGCGTGTACCCATGGCTCGTTTTTTGCGATAGCATTCACGGTAGCGCTCTTGGCATCGGGTATAGTCATGGTAGTGAAAATCCGGCTTTCTCTTTCGACATTCTTAGCCCATCTGACACGGAACATCGTCGTGTTGTGCAGTCCAGAGTAGTCAAGCTCCCAGATCTCCTCGACCCTTCCATAAAATCGTTCAGATGCGCTGTTGTCGCTGCCGGTCATGCATTCCATCGTCACCCCTGAGTTCTGATCATCACTGTCCATATCTTTGGCCTCTGTGTAGAACGTGTATCCGTTGATATCATATGCCTGATAGGTTACGAGGTTGGGTGAGGGGCCATGTGCTAAGGCGTATATGAGCAATCCGTCCTTAGAGCCCTCCTCCGGGGGATTAGCAATAATATGATCTTTGAACCAATGCAGGAAAGTGGAGTTGTGTTCTCTAGTAACTTCGGCATCTGTCCTGCATACCCCCGGCCCGGTGACGATACTTCTTTGCGATAATTTCTTTGTGCAGTGCCACGACAGGAGCTACCTCATCTAGGTGTTGTAGCACTACCAAGTTTGCTCTGTCAAAGTCGCTGCATCGATCTGAGTATGCCACGTGTAGTTCCCTGCGACCGTTGCAGTGACCATCTCCTTCGAGCCTCCCATCGTGCTTGTTAATGGGCAAACCAACATTAACACCAGGCGGCTAGTCTGCGCCATATAGAAAATTCTCACAGAAAGAGATGCACTCTTGTGCCAAATAGCCCTGGACGATGCTTCCATCCGGACGGGACATGTTACGAACGAATCCTTTGATGATCCCATTCATCCTCTCAAATGGCATCATGTTGTGCAGGAATGACGGCCCCAGGTCTATTATGGCATCCACAATATGGACACACAGATGCACCATCACGTCAAAGAATGCGGGCGGGAAGTACATCTCAAGCTCATTCAGTATCACAACGATCTCTTCCTGTAGCCTTTGGAGCTGCTTCATAATGATCGACTTTCGAGAGATGGCGTCGAAAAAGTTGCAGAGACCAATAAGTGTGTCACAGACGTGCTTGTCCATTATCCCTCTAAGGGGAACAGGTAGTATCTGCGTCATCATCACATGACAGTCATGAGACTTCATCCCGCTGAACCTTTTCTGGTCCGTGTCTAGATATCTGCTTATCTTGCCACAGTAACCGGAACTAACTTTGACTCCGGTAAGGCACTTAAAGAAGGCATTGATCTCAGCCTGACTTAAGGTGAAGCCAGAAGGGGGGCAATAATCCTCTTTCTTTATTTTCTTGCCCTTCTTCTCCCGTGCCTCTGTCTCTGTCTCTATCTCGTCTGACATTTTACGGGGAGGCATGTGCAGATCTTCCCTGATTTTCAAATCTTGCAAGTCTTTTCTTGCCTTCGGCCCATCCTTGGTCTTATCCGGCATGTTCATCAGTGTTGCGAGCAAGCTCTCAAGGATATTCTTATAGATATGCATTTGATCAAGGCAATGAGGTGTATCGAGTTTGTGCCAGTACTCCAAGTCCCAGAACACAGACCTCGTCTTCCATACCTTCAGCAGCGGCTCCGGCGCCTTTCTCATCGTCTTTCTCGGCGCGGGGCACTCCTTCCAGTTTTTCAACAGCTCATCGATTTCGGCACCGCTCCGCTTACGTGGAGGTCCTCGATGCTCGGCGTGACCATTGAATAGATCTCCACGGTTTCTCCACGGGTCGTCCTGTTCAAGCCATCTTCGATGCCCCATGTACACGATTTTCCTAGACCCGCCATCTTTCCTTGACGTTAGCTGCTGAGATGTCGTATCATCCATGCCCCGCGTGCATCCGCAATATCCATGGCACACCTGGCCTGCCACATATCCGTAACCGAGATAGTCCTGCACTGTCGTGATCAGCGCGGCTCTCATGTTGAAATACTCGCCTTTGCTGGCGTCCCATGTCTTGGCCGGTGTTTTCCATAACGTGTCTAACTCCTCTTGAAGTAGCCCCAAATACAAATTAATATTATTTCCTGGTTGTTTCGGCCCTTGAATAAGCATGCTCATGTGAATGTACTTTAATTTCATGCACAACCAGGGGGAGGTTGTACATCCATACAAACACGTGCCATGTGCTATGGTTGGTGTTCTGGTTGCCAAACGGATTCATGCCATCGGTACATGCGCCGAGCACGATGTTCCTTGCATCACATTCAAAATACCGATAGAAGCTGTTCAACGCTCTCCACTGGCTTCCATTCTTCTTGTGTCTCAGCTTCGGATCATCTCCATCGTCGGGCTTCTTCCTCTTCGCGTGCCAGCGCATTAGCTTTGCTTCCTTGGGATCTAAAAAATACCTCTGGAGACGTGGAGTGACCGGTAAGTACCATACAACTTTCTGGGGACATTTCTTCCCGGCCTTCTTGTATCGAGAAGCATTGGACACCGGACAGCTTGTTTTTTCCGCGTGCTCCTTCTGATAAATTATGCAATAGTTGATGCATGCATGGTATCTAACATGTGGCAGATCAAGAGGGCACACGACCTTCTTGGCCTCATCAACACTAGTAGGACATAGATTACCCGCGGGAAGAACATCCTTTAGGTACTTGAGATGCTCATTGAGGCTAGTGTCGGTCCATTTGTTTTTAGCCTTCGTCTTCAGGAGTTGGAGCGTGAAACTCAAGCGGGTCACCTCAGGATTGCAACCATCATACAATGGAGTGTTCGAGTCTACCACCAGTTGCTCCAGCTTAGCCTCCTCTCTAGAAGCATCTCTCAGTACTCGTCTCCTTGCGAAGCAATGCTTGAACATGAGGGTCCCGCACAACTAAACTTAGTACCAACGAACTCTGTTGCGTGGAGTCCATGTCGTTCTCTCCGCCGCCATGTCCGGCCCCTTCTCCTCCGCCATGTCCGGCCCCTTCTCCGCCGCCATGTCTGGCCTCTTCCCCGCCGCCATTATCGATCATTTCTTCGTCTTGCCCCGTGTCATCATTGCCTGCCCCGTCGGCATCCTCAACATCGTCATCCTCATCTTCAGTTATCCACCGAGTATAGCCATCCATAAAACCAGTCATGAGCAGGTGTGCTTCGACACGACCATCGTCATAGGGGTCGAGCCAAACTATTCCTTTGCATTTTCGACACGGACATAAAACCTCTGTCAGGTTATTTTCTTTCATGTCCTGCACCGCCGACCACAACCACCTGTCCACCATCGTTCCACTGACCATCATGAACGTCTGCACGGTAATAATAAAACAAATTGATTATAAAAATGCATGCATGCATCAAAGTCATACAAAAATTCGGCATGACCTTCCCTAAAAATAGGACATATATGGATCTAGAGTTTGCCCGGAATTCGCCAAAACGGAAATAAATCGACATTTCGGCAAAACATAGGCAACTCAAAAGCACAATTTGGCGTCAACTCATGCCACACACACAATTTCCACAAACATATCACACACACACAAACATATTTCCATTTTGCAAAAGCATGAAATTTTCATCACCTCTATCTCGAGATCGAGCACGGTGATGAGATGATGATGTAGGGAGACCAAAAGTGCCCAAAGCTCTTCTTCACAAAGACAGATCTAGTTAGGGGGCAAATAGTTCACTTAACTAAATGCTACATCTACCTAGCTACCTAATTTGGGAGGAGACAAATTCAACTAGTGGAGGGGAAGGAAAAAGAGAAAGGAGATGCATTAATGGAGATGGTGTAGTTAGGTAGGAGTAATGAAGAGAGAGAAATGTAGGTAGAAGAGGGAGAGTAATGGGGGAGAAGTGTTGAGGAAGAAGAAGAGTGAGAGTGGGAGGATGTGGGAGGTAGGGGAAAGGGAAGAGAGGAGGGGGAGGGGAGGGGACGGGTGGGGAAAGGTGGTGGGTTGGTGCGGATTAGCAGTAGCGCGGGAAGTAAAACGCGTTGCTGATACGAAAGTAGCAGCAACGCGTTTTTAGCAGAAGCGCTACTGCTAACCGGGACAAAAAGTGTGTCACATTTGAAAATTAGCAGCAGCGACCTCAGAAAAAGCGCGCTACTACCAAGTCCATAGCAGTAGCGCGGCTCGCGGGACCGCGCTGCTACTAAATGGAGTTTGGGGGCACTGTCGGTCGATATTTGTAGCAACGCGGGTAACACAAAGCGCGCTACTGCTAAACGCTTGTCAGTAGCGAGTTTACACACCTGCGCTACTGCTAATTAGCAGCACTGCTCCTTTTTGAGCCGCGCTGCTGCTAAGATTCTATGTATAGGCTTTTCCCTAGTAGTGCTATATTGTCATCAATCACCAAAAAGGGGGAGATTGTAAGTGCATCTAGTGCCCCTTAGTGATTTTGGTGTATTGAAGACTTATAGATTAAGGGACTAATGTGTTTATGAGTGTACACAGGTCTATAAGTCTATGAGGAGTTTGATATTTACAGAGAAAGTCGACCCCTAAAAATGAATATCTTCGACTGAAGATTTTGGTATTCCTGAAGACTTTCATGAAGACTTTGAAAGTGAAGAAATTGGTGTGTCCGTGAAGACTTAATATTCATGCAAGGAATATGAGGCTTGAAGACTTTCATTTTCATAGTTTTGTTTTTCTCTTTCTTGAGTCATAGGAAACACCTTACTGTTAAAGGGGGTCGAGGAAATACTAAGGAAAAATTTCCATGTGATGCTCAACTCAAAATCCTACACCTACCAATCCCTTCGAGTGAAGCCATTGGAAATCTCATACAGTTCAGTCAATTTCTTCAGTGACAGAGACGAAGTTCTTCTGGTCGCTGAGGAATTTGTTTTGACTGAGGAGTTAGGAACTCGCCAGTGCGGATTGCCTACACAGTGAGGAACATGATAGCCCTGAGGAATTTGAGAGTCAAAATTCCGACCGTTGCTGTGCTGTGCTGCGCGCCAGCTGTCCCAAAATATCTTATCCACCTAACGGTCATATCATCGAAGGGCATTTATGTCTTATCATGTCGGGCTGCTCCCTAGGCTATAAATAGCCCCCCCTACAACCACTAGCTGGTTGGCTGCTCCGAGAGAAACTGACACTTGTCATTTGAGAGCAACCCATCCTCCGAGGACTTTGAGCGAAAAACATCGAGTGAGGAAAAACCCAAACCCAAACACCTACAAACCCAAAGTGATTGAGCATCACTGAAGAGATTGATCCTGCGTGGATCCGATGCTTGTTACCTTTGAAGACCGTGCTTCTTCCAGGGCGTCATGGTCTAGAGCATCCAAGAGGAATTGTGGATCGCCGAGTGACCGAAGTCTGTGAAGGTTTGGAAGTCGCCTGAAGACTTACCACGAGTGATTGGACGAGGTCTGTGTGACCTTAGTTCAAGGAGAATACGGTGAGGACTTGGTGTCCTGAGCTGCGTGCTCAGCGACTGGGTGTCTGGGACTGTGTGTCCACGAGTTTAAAAACTCAGCCGCTCCAACCAGACGTACAACTGAGACAGCAGTTGGAACTGGTCTACCAAATCATTGTCTTCACCAACCTTACTGGTTCTATTTCCTCAACTCTTTCATTTCTTCATTACTGTGTTCAGTGATTGTTCATATATGTGTTTGAAGACTTTGACTGAAGACTTTCTCAATTTCCTCAGTTCAATTTCTTCAGTCTGTTTGTCTTCATCTTGTGTTATCCTGTGTTTACGCTTCCTATACTCTGTGTTTGTCTTCATTTCATCATGATGACTATGTGTGTATTCTGTCATGCTTACTTCTGAGTACTTATTCCGCTGCAAGTAGTTCTTCGCTAAGGAATTTCCTCACCGGCAAATTCCTCAGTGAAGAATTCATAAAAATCGCCTATTCACCCCCCCTCTAGTCGATATAACGCACTTTCATTCCTTATCCGAATACTCCAAAATAATTGTCGAACACTTAGACTGTGTCCGGATCCACAAAATGATCTGTACATACCACCATAGAGAGAATGATAAATGCAATCTGCTGACAACTTTTTTAGACAACGGGACATGTCATTACGGTCGGATCATTATTCGAACCGTCTTCCCACATCCAGCCTCAGCGTACATTGTGAGGCGGTTTCCTAGGCAAGTCTTCGTCGAAGCAGAGATCGTGTCCCCTTATCACGGGATCCTCATCAATACGGGTATGGGTAATCCAACCGCACCGCTAATCACGACGAGTGGGAGGCAGACGGGTTCCACCAGGCAAGTGGGGAGGCGCAAAAAGCATTTACTACCCCTATAAAGAGGTAAGGTCTCTTTCTCTTTACCCACGGCTTCTCCTTCCGTTAGCTCATTCCCCTCTGTTCGAGCCCTAACACCCAAGTACTCTTCTTTTCCATCGAAGAGAGGTTTTCCAAAGATGTCCGGATCCGGAGCGGGAGGCAGATGGATGGCCTCGACCGTCCAGGAGAAGGACATCAAGAAGCTCCGGGAGCCGGGTATCTGGCCCAGAAGATCGGCCACCGTCTCCCACTGGTGAGACAGGTCATCCCCACTCCGGAACCTCTCGAGAGAGTCGTGTTCCTTCCCCATTTTGTCTGCGGGCTCGGGTTTCACCTTCACCCATTTGTTCGTGGAGTCATGTATTACTACGGGATTGATTTTCATGATATTTCCCCCAACTCCTTCCTCAATATCTCGACGTTCATCGTCGTGTGCGAGGCTTTTCTCTAGATCCCACCTCACTTCGGCCCGTGGTTGAAGATTTTCAATGTGAAGCCCAAGGTGGTGAGTGGCGAACACACAGAGTGCGGCGGCGCCATGGTGATCAAGATGCCCAAAGTCATTTGGCCGAAGGGTGCCTTCAACGACTCCATCAAGGAGTGGCAACAGCAATGGTTCTATATCACCGAACCACGCGGCAAAAAGTGGGCGGCAGCTCCAGAGTTCCGATCCGGAGCCCCACTGCGGCTCACTTCCTGGCCCAAGAAGGGCCCGAACTGGTCCTTGTCTGATGAGCTGTCACTGCTCCAGACGCGCGTTCATAGTATGGTCGACAGGGACGTCAAGCTCGTCGACGTAGTCCAGGTGATGCTAGTTCGCCTGGTTCTCCCTTTCCAGCGCAGAGCCTGCCATTTGTGGGAGTACGACCCAACTGAGCACCAAACCCTCCTGGAGCTCTACGATTCCTCCCACAAGGACATCTGGAAGGGGCTCTTCAAGTCCGGCAAATCATGGTCGGGCTCCGCCGAGGACCGTGGGTATCAATCATCCCATTCTACAAGCCCAGTAAGTCATAACTACACCCCGTCCATCTATGCTTCAGTTGGCATGTCCTGAGGGCGGCATCTTCATCACATTTTATCATAACCCCAGGGATGGATAAAGAAGGTGGAGCGGATACATTGCCCGACCCCGCTGCCGGAGGAACCGGCCGGACCTCTTCTGACGAAGATGCTGGTCCCCGTGCCTTACGAGGCGCCAAAGAAAGAGGCCTCCAAGAAGGTCAAAAAGACCCGGAGTGGCCTCCGTCATCGCGAGGCTTCGGACGCCAAATCCGAAGACTCCAGCGACGATCCTTCTTCTGAAGACGAAGAGGAGGAAGCAGAGGAGGACGAGCCTCACTCTGGTGGGGGGAAGAAAAGGACGGCCTCCACATCCCTGGAGGCCGGATCGCCCAAGAGGGGGAAAGGTTCCCTCCCAGAGGCATCCACCACGGCCGCCGATAGCAGCCCGGAGTGGGATCCCAGGGCCCAGCCCCGGGAGAAGCCGTAAGTATACAAAACCTGAACATACATATGCGTCCGGGATCGTTTTTGGGTATAGTAGTTTTAACTGTTGCCATATTTTGCACAGTCCGGCAAGGTCTCGCACCGGACAGTCCTCATCGGAGGGTTCGCTGGGCTCGGACGCCTTGGCAAGCGAGACGCCTCCAGAGGCCCCTTCCCCAAAGTCCAGGCGCGACACTGAGGTGTCGTCTCAACAGGACCCGGCCCTGGGGGGGGGCATATCCCTGGAGCCGGACACACGAGAGCGATGGCCCCTGAGTGTGCCCACAGCGGGGGCGATCTTGGGTTCGGCCCACAGCCGGACAATGTCCAGGAGACCTCTAAGGCTCCCATATTGGGCGAGCAGCCACCTTCAACGGTGGGAGGCTTGCCTACTCTGTCGGCAACCTCTGTCCAAGCAGAGTTGCCAGGCGGTCTATCGACAGCGTTAAAGAACGCGTCTATCATCGATGAACATCAGACCCTAATGGGTGCGGTGGTTGAAAAGATTCAGTCCGCCGAGAGCGGGCTGAACGAGTCCTGCCTTTGCCTTATAAAGGCTTTTGAGGTATGTTTCCTAAGAAACCTTTGAGGAATCGTCATAATATGAGTAGTAGCCCCTGATACACTGTCCGGCGTAGGAGAGGGAGCCGGGCAGGGGATCAAGTCCTCTACTTTTGCAGGAGCCTGTGTGAATGACGTATACCCCTTTATGTGAAAACAGGCATCTGCAGGGAGGACGGCCGCTCATAATGCAGAAGTGTCCGAATTGAAGCAGAGCCTTGCACGGGCCAAAGAGGAACTTGGCCGTGTGAAGAAGCAATTGGAAGACAAGCAAGGTATGTTGAAAATATTGTCTTGAAGTTGGCATGAATGAGTAATTGTGCCTAGTGAAAAGTATCTATATTGGATGCTCTAGGAGCGAGTGCCGAATACGAGGCATTAAACAAGGTTGTGGCTGATGCCAATGAGAAGGCGGTCGCCGAGCAGGTGCTTCGTGAAAAACACGAGGCCATGGTTATCACAGTCGAGCAAGAGCTCCAGGAGGCTGTGAAGAAAAGTGAGGGCTTGGAGCAGAGTCTAATAGGGAAAGAATCCGAACTCACCCAAGCTCTGCAAGCCACGGAAGATGCTCGGGAAGAAGCCCGAGGTGCTGTACGGGACATTCAGGAGGCCCGGAAAGTTGCGGCTGGTAAGGCCTGTTGAATTCATGGCCATTTTTACATGATAGTGGGGAGAACTCTAAGCGATAAACTGAATTCTTGTTTTTACAGGGGCATTTGCGGATTTGCCTCACAGCATATCAGATGCCGCCCAATTTTACCGGACCGAGGAGAAGAAGTCTGCGGAGAGGGATTTCTGGTCGCAGTATTTGGCGCCGAACTATCCGGGGCCTTTTATCGATCAACTGAAACAGCTGGTCGAACTGCACCAGGCGGCCGAACTAGCCATGAAGGACTTGGTTGTCCGGCTGTGGCCTGTGGAGACAATTCCAAGCAGTTACTTTAGACTCGTGAAGCGGATTGTGGGTGCCTGTCCTCGGCTTGATGCTATCAAGCGATCAGTCTGTATAGAAGGTGCGCGCATGGCGTTTGCCCGTGCAAAAGTGCATTGCGGGAAGCTTGACGCGGAGAAGCTGATGACTGAGGGGCCGCCGGAGGGTAAGGAGCACCGCAAGCCTGAGCTGTACTATGAAGGTGTACTGAAAGGGGCCCGCCTTGCGGCGGATAAGTGTGCCAAAGACATTATATTTCCCTGAGGGCATTCGTGCCGCTTTTTGTAATATGGGATGGCGACATTTTTATTATATATTGCCTGTTTTGTTTGAACATATGTTCTTCCTGCGCGGCTGTTTATTGTATGTAAATCCTAAGAGTTGGCCAGTCGTCGGCTTCTGCCCCCATGTAAAAAAGAATACAGGGGTGTTCGGGGTATATCTGAACGCTCTTTATCCCATAGTTGGGTCCTTTTAAGGAGGTGTTTCTCACCACGAACTAGGCAATCAGACTATAAGGCTTTATTACTCTCACTTAGCCATAGGAATTCGAGTATGGTCGGCGTAGCCCCTAGTGTTTGGAAGGCCGAACTAGGGGTTCTATTGGCGCCTGATCAGAAGACCGATCCGTTGCACTCTGCATTTATAATGGCGTTGTGCGGAATATATCTTTAAGGATTTTACAACCTCTCGAACAGCTGACGAGCTCTCGCTGCATCATGATAGTCGGTTTTTGGCTTTCTCTACTGAGGTGCTCATCTGGCTGAACCGGGACACAATCACAGTAGTTCTCCCAGCGCTACGTTAGCCGATAGATCGGAACGTAAGGTACCAAAACATGGGAGCCGGGCAAACCCAACCAATGACCCAAGACATGATTCGGAGCTGATGCATGTAGTGCTATAAGTTCGGGGTGTCGAGCGACCAAAAAGGTGGTCGGACTTTATTGCCGAAGCCCCTGGCATAACCGGCCGTAACACGAAGCATGGCTGCCATTTTTGGCAGAGAGGCGTCAGTGATAAACGACGATCGGTAAGTGTTACTTAAGTCTACGCATTGTAGTAGGATGATATGTCTATGCATATGAGTACGATGTATGAAAAGAGGTGTTTTTTGACAGAACTTGTGATGGCCGGACTGGAGGGGGTTGTGAGTGGGTCAAGAATGAATCCGGACTGCCTTCTACCTGCATGTTCCTGCCATAGTGTGTCCGGGCTGATTCCACGCCGCCAATCCTGTTCTGCGCAACATTAGTATGTAAAGGCAAATGCTTGGAGGCAGCTGAGCGTCCTCTTGTGGTTGGTCCAAGGGTTACTGATCGGACCCCGGTGGACCCAGACGTTATACCGTGAAGTAGCGCGGACTCCTCAATAGGTGTCCGGATAGTTGGCTGTCGTATCAAAATTTTGATAGGCATACACGACTCGCTGTTCCAGCAGCTGTATGATTTCTGCTCTAAGGGCGGGGTTCGTCCTTGCCTATGAGTGTGATTATATCACACAGTGTTGGCCTAATGGTTTACCACGTGGAATCTAGTCAATGTGGTTCATCCCGCTAACATACGGTAAATTACCGCATGAGGGGAAGGTGCCGAAGAATTACTCTTTGGCGCAGCATTTTTTGGTGATCCGAAGACAACTGTTAGAGTGGTGGGCCAATAAAACTTGGCCTCTGTGCCTGGCATCTTTTAGAAGGTGTTATTTGTGGCTTCATACCCGTGGGGGCTTTATATGTTATGGAGCCCCCGGACTACTTAGGTATAGGGGTACTGCAATTGAATTGCTGTGGTTGATGTGATCAGGGGCAATCGGTCGTACTTTTATGTTCTGGGGGGGGTCTCTTGACCAGACGCTTCTGTTGGATTTCGGGTTCCGGCAGACCCTATAGATTCGAACACTGGGGTGCGCGCGGAGATTTGGCCTTCTGCCTACCTGCACTTCGCCGCCTTGCTAGGATCTAAGCTACGAAAGGGAACAACACAAGAGACACAAGGTTTATACTAGTTCGGGCCACCACTGTGGTGTAATACCCTACTCTAGTTTGTGGTGTGGTGGGTTTCCTCTTGGGCTAATGATGAACAGTACAAGGGAGAACAACCTCGCGAGGGTCTGTTCTTGGCTGGTGCGATGAACTGCTAGGGTGAGTTCAGTTGCTCCCTCTCTGGATGCCTCTACCCTGGGGGTGGCTAATCCTATTTATAAGCAAAGGCCCTGAGCCTCTTCCCAAATATTGAGCGGGAAGGGTGCCAACAATTGGCCATTTTGAAGGGGTACATCTAGTACACTTATCCTGACTAAAGTTGGTCCTCGCCTGTCAAAGGCTCTGGTGGTGACGCCTTCCTGGGCTCCACGATGACCTCCATCCTGCCGTTGCGATGGCCTTGGTCTTGTTGCACCGAAATGGATGCCTTTGCTTGATGCTCTCGCCTGCGCTTGCTCCCTTTGCACCAAAGAGGAAAGAAGGACACTGTGCGGGCTAGCGCCCGCCTGGCACCCTTGGTCGTCATGGCTTGCGTCATGGGCACCTCGTGAGGTACCCCGCCTTGATCTCTCCGCCTCCTCGCGAGTCATCCTGACGAGGCCGTGCCAGAGGAAGCCTCCTGTCGTCCGCCCCGCGAGGCTTGGCCCCTCGCGAGGGTCTTGAGCTCGTGTTGATGAAGATGTGCCATGCTGGGCCGCCCCTCGAGCCACGCCGCAGGCCGCAGGCAGGCATGTCACGCCCAATATGCGATACTATCCTAAAGAGACTCGAAGGTCCCACAAGGATAGAACCGCATATTGAAACGCTTTTGCAAGGTGGATATCATTACATCAACATTACATAATAGATGGGGATACATTCATAAGGCATACAATGCCACTCGAGTACAACATCACCATACATAAGAGCATCATCTGACTACGGATGAATCACAAACAAAAACTCAAACAACATCCACACTGCTAGCCCAGGCTGCCGACCTGGAACCTATCCCCTGATCGAAGAAGAAGCAGAAGAAGAACTCAACGCAAGCAAGCATCACTCTCACGTCATGATCGTCGCACAACCTGTACCTGCAACTGTTGTTGTAGTAATCTGTGAGCCACGAGGACTCAGCAATCCCATTACCATGGGTATCAAGACTAGCAAAGCTTAAAGGGAATGGAAGGGGTAAAGTGGTGAGGTTGCAGCAGCGACTAAGCATATATGGTGGCTAACATACGCAAATAAGAGCGAGAAGAGAGCAAAAAGAACGGTCGTGAAACTAGCAATGATAAAGAAGTGATCCTGAACTCCTACTTACGTCAAACATAACCCAAAGACCGTGTTCACTTCCCGGACTCTGCCGAAAAGAGACCATCACGGCTACACACACGGTTGATGCGTTTTAATTCGGATCTGGTGTCAAGTTATCTACAACCGGACATTAACAAATTCCCATCTGCCTATAACCACAGGCACGGCTTTCGAAAGATTATACCCTGCAGGGGTGTTCCAACTTAGCCCATGACAAGCTCTCGCGATCAACAAAGGATATACCTTCTCCCAGGAAGACCCGATCAGACTCGGAATCCCGGTTTACAAGACATTTCGACAATGGTAAAACAGAACCAGCAAAGCTGCCCGATGCGCCGATAGTCCCGATAGGAGCTGCACATATCTCGTTCTCAGGGCAACATCGGATAGGTCAGCCTACGAGTAAAACCAGACCTCGAGTTGCCCCGAGGCGGCCCCGCAGTCTGCCCGTTCGGACCAACACTTAGACAAGCACTGGCCCGGGGGGGGGGGGCTAAAATAAAGATGACCCTTGGGTTGGCCGACCCAAGGGAAGGGTATAGGTGGTGGTGAGGCAAATGGTAAAACTAAGGTTGGGCCTTGCTGGAGGAGTTTTATTCAAAGCGAACTGTCAAGGGGTCCCATAAATCACCCAACCGCGTTAGGAATGCAAAATCCGGGAACATAACACCGGTATGACGGAAACTAGGGCGGCAAGAGTGGAACAAAACACCAGGCATAAGGCCGAGTCTTCCACCCTTTACCAAATATATAGATGCATTAATAATATAAGAGATATTGTGATATCCCAAACATAAATCCTGTCCACCATGGAGAAATCTTCAACCTCACCTGCAACTAACAACGTTATAAGAGGGGCTGAGCAAAGCGGTAACATAGCCGAGCAACGGTTTGCTAGGAAGGGTGTCAAAGGTTAGAGGTTCATGGCAATTTGGGAGGTTTGAAGAACATGTGATAGGAAACGCAGCATAGTGATAGAACGAAACAACTAGCATAGCAATGATAGTAGTGAGATCCAGGGTAGCGGTCTTCTTGCCTGAAATCCTGCTAGGAGGAAGAACGAGTCCATGAAGAAGACGAACGGGAGTAGTCGAACGAATCCTCACAACTCCGGAACGAAACCGAAGCTAACGAGAGAAGCAAACCGGAAAGAAGAAAACAACATAGTAAACACTCAAGCATAACCATGACATGGTGCACAATCAAGTATGATGCATGTCCGGTTTAATGAGTCATGGCATGGCAAACGTGCAACAAACAATACTACAATTAAGTGGAGCTCAATATGCAACGAGTTGCATATTGATGAAACACCACATCCAATTATTTAATTCACTCTCGTTTATGCTACCCAACAATATTAAATGTTATTAACATGGCAAGAGGTGCAACACAATAATACTACCTATCTAGGCAAGTTTAAATGAGGTCGGAAACAACAAACAACAATTCCGGAAAATCCCCATATGCAATTTATGAATTTGGTACTGTTCTGCCCTAAAATATATTTTAATGTTTTTAAACATTAAAACAAAGTGCACCAAGTTAATCTATGCATTTTTCCACCCCATTTACATATAAAGTTTATTAAAATTGGGGTTATGGTTATTTAGTTATGAAATAAATCATTTTAACATGGCACTTATGCAAAAACAAAACAAACAGCAAGTTTAAGCATTTTAAACATGGATGAAAGTGGCATAATGTGAAACTAGATGAAATTCTAAGCATTTTACATATATGACATGATCTATTTGGATGCATGGATATTTAGCTATGCACAATTCAAAAATGACATTTCTGTAAATATGCATGCACTGGAAAATGCTAAAACCACACAGCAGGAAAAAAACACATGCGCGGGCCAGAAGCAACATAGTCCAGGGGCCCAGAACTGGAATCGGGCCCAACCGGCTATGGGTGTGTGCGTGCAACAGTAAACGAAAAAAAATAGTGCAAAAATTGGGGCGCCTGGGTATCGAACCCAGGTCCTCCTGGATGTGTGCACGAGGGAGGAACCACGGCTGGGAACAGAAGAACATCAAAACAAACTAATGAAACAAAAGGGGATTGCCTGGGATTCGAACCCCAGACCTGCTGGATCAATGCGCAATCTGAATACCACTACGATACAAATGTTATGGTGCTAGGAGAGGGGCTAGGCCCTACATGAAGAAGAATAAGGGCTTGATCTGAGTGAGCCAAAAATTGGTGCAAACAAAAGGTGCGGCCGTGGGGATTTGATCCCTGGTCGCCTGGGTAACAAAGGGGAAGGCCATCCAGTTTGGCTACTGCGTGGGTTGCTTAACAAGGAGGTGGCTTCCTTGATAGCCAAATAACATAAGTGGCGAGCTTCAGCCATGGCTACGCCGAGAAAGCTCACGGCAACGGCGAGCGAACGTGGCGCTGATCTCTGCAGCTAGGCATGAGCGGGTGTGCGGAAAAGGGTGTGCGAGCAGGTGAACCAAGCGGCGGCTGCTGCGGGCATGCGCATACAAGGCTACGGGTACTGGAAACCGAGGACGAGCAGGAGCTTGGCTCGGTCATGGTGGTTACAGGTCGAAGCAGGCAACGGGGCTCGCGAGCGAGATGCGCGTGTGTTGTGTGATTGAGTGCCTGAGAGGATGCATGCAAAGGTGAGGCAAGCAGAGGCTAGAACATGAGCTAGGGCCGCTGCCATGGTCGTCCATGGCGGACACGGCCTCGGACGCGACGGGATCGGCGGCCACAGCGACAAAATCGAACCGGAGATGGGTTGGGAGGAACGGCTGCTCACCGAGGGGGTGCTGCTGAAGTTGTACGAGGTTGGAGGTGAACGGGGACGGTGAGAAGACGCGCTGATCGGGGCGGCGTCCTCGTGTCCACGAAGTAGAGGAAGCAGGGGAAGAAGAGGGCGATGGGGAGGTAGCCGGACTTGGCGATCCTTGGGCACGACTCGTCGTCAGAATGGGTCCGGGGCAGTGTTCTCGAGCGATTAGATGACAAAGGCGAGGCCACGAAGGAGTGTTAGGCCGGCAGCGAGGTCGTGCCCGAGCCGGCCATGGCTCCTGGAGGCGGGGAAGCAGGCGCGTGGGTGCCCCCTTACCTGTGGCGGCGGCAGAGGAGGAAAGAGGGGGAGGGAAGGAACCCTAGGACTAGGAGCGGGGGTTTTATAGGAGGAGCTGGCGCGGTGCCGTGGCCACGGTGGCCATGTGCTCCCTCTGGTTTTCACCGTGAGAGACAGAGAGGGAGGAAGAAGAAAAGGAGGGAGACGGGTCGCTGGCAGGTGGGGTCGGCGGGGTGATTGGCTGGCCATGGGGAAAATTTTACCAGGAAGGTGATCGGTGGGCTGCGGGGCTGGGCTAGATGGGCCGCGGCTTGGCTGGAGCAGCACTGCCGCGTTGGTGCTGGACTGCATTGCTGCTGTTGGAAGCTGGGCTCTCTCTCTCCCTCTTATTCTTTCTTTTCTCAATTTCCTCAAACAGAAAATAAGAGAGAAAAGCTCAGGTATAAAGGGAAGGCATGAGAGAGATATGAGAATATATCTGGAGTCCAGAATTTGTGCAGAATTTTGATAAATTGCTTTGGGCACTTTTAAGGATAGAAAAATAATTCAAGTTTGAATTAAATTCAGACTTGAGCCATTGTTTAACCCAACCAAATCAACTTAATATATCATGAATTTGGACAGAGAGGTTTAGGACATGGTCTAATATTTATAGGAAAATATTGGACATTTATGGAGGAGAAAATGTCACTTGCAACAATGAAAGAAAGAAGAAGGAAGGAGGAGAAGATGGTGCATTGATAGGTTGAGAGAGGAAACAAGTGGTAGGAATATCAACACATACATAGCGCAAGTAAAGTAACAAGATGAATCTCACAATGCACATGAACAAGTAAAAGAAAACTAGCACAACAATCATATGGAGACGAATGCATGATGCAAATAATAATAATAAAACAAACCTCACAAGCAAGCAAGCAATCATGAACATGATGGATGCAAATGCATATGGCAACATACATGAAGATGGAATGCACAAAGTGAGAAAAACAAATAACATAGGCATGATGATGCAACCATTTATTATGACAATCATGGAAACAACAAAAATAAATAGAAGGCATCTGGAGCATCGGTCTCGGGGTGTTACAACACTCCACCACTAAGAGAGGATCTTGTCCCGAGATCTAGGATGGCACCGGAGGGAAAAGGAAGAGGAAGATAAGAGGTAAACTAAGTTGCTTCTTCGACAAACGAGTGAAACCATGAACCTTGAGAGGTTGAGCAAAATGAAAGAAAGAAAACAACGAAGATGAACAAAGTTGAAAACACTCCGTTAAAAACAAGGAACACGGGATACGACGAGAACCAAGAGGTTGAAAGACATGGAAATTAGAGCTTCACGAACGAAAAGAATATGACCACCTCGGTATAATGAGATAGCCAAGGAACAAGAATGACAGAATTTGGACAGCACTCCGGCTGAAAGGAGAAGGAAAACTTGATAAGATGAAAAGAACTTGAAGAGATGACACAACACTCCGGTTAAATTGATAAGCATGAAAAAAAACACGGTCCTCACAATTCGAGATGATGAGTGAAGAGAGCAACATCACCATGCCTCCGGAAGAAAGAATAGAAGATAGATCATTGAAATAAAAGAATGGAGAAGAAAAAGCCAACTTCTACCACAATTGAATTTGGAAAGCACCCTTCCAAGAAGGTTATAACGGAGTTGTTGGAAAACCAACAACGAAAAGAACAAGCTTGTTGTGGGCTTATGGAACACATCTCAAAATTATGGGGTGACAACCCACCACTAACGGAAACAGTTAATTGGATTGAGATCAACAAGAAGATGAAAACTTCTTCACCAAGATGATAGCGAGATAACTTGGATCATTGATAAGGACCACAATAGCAACATTCCTTAGGGAAGGCTTTAGGTGTAATATGACACAAGATAACTCCAATGAAGAGATTAATGGATTTAAAATACCTCATTCTTGACAACATGTGAATCGCAAAACATGAATGGAAATTGTCAAGAATGATATAACACCACCTCAAAATATAAGGTAGAAAGAATTGCACTTTGGAATGCAAGATGAAGAATACTTGAGCACCTCCAAAACAAAAACATGTGTTGAGCACCATGTTTATTTTAGAGTATAGCTTGACGGATCATAACTTCAAGAGAAATCTTGAAGAACAATTGAAGAATGAAAAGAATCCTTGACGAACCACCATGTAGAGCCTCCATGAAGAACTCCGGTAATGAAAGGATGATAGAAAGAAAGAGAAGTTGAAAACACAAGGTGAAGCCTTGCGATGATTTAGATGGAGCTTTGCGACGATATAACCGAGAAAACTTGGAACTCCGGAAACGAAAAGATGAAACATCTCGAACCGGGAAATGTGACATGATGAACAACTCTTGGAAAGAAAGAATTAATCACTTGGATGAAACAAGAATAAGAATTATGGCATGCCTATCCTTCATCAGTTTAAATTGATGACAAGCAACGGATTTGGCATACTACTTATTCTCGTAGAAAGGATTAAGAGAAAGATATCGCAAACTTGGGAAGGTCTTCGACGAACCACCGGTATGATTGAAACAACCAATAAATTGATATGATAACGAAGGAAGTGAAATCTTGAACGAACCACCGTAAGAATTGAAAATGAAAGTAGTAAAGGCACAATTCACCGGGAAGAATTGGGGAACGAATGAAGATACTTGAGGGGATATAGATACATGAGAACGCAGAGATCATGAACTGATTAGAGAAAACTTGAATGATGCACTAGTAAGATTTGGAGAACGACAACTACACGTTGAGAATGAATAATTCTGAGATGATGGCTCCGGAGAATCAAACTGAAAAGACTCCTGAAATGCCCCAGATGGGTGAAAAGAATTCTCATAATCGAAAACAATTATGAGAGGATGGCATCAAGCTAGAACCATGAATCTTCGAGAGAAGGGACAAGATTTAGAGGAAAAACTCTTCTTCAATCTTCAACTGACAACGAGAAACACCACCAAAATTATTGAGATACTCCGGGAGAATGAAAAGCGAAGAGGTTGAGCCAACAATGAAAAGAATTTGAAAGCGATCTTGGAGAAGGCATGTGACTGATGGAATCCATTCTTACGTCACACTTTGAAAAGAATTTGGGAAAAGCTCCGGAATAATTAGAAGAGTCAGGTAAGATCCTGGGAAAAGACCTGTGGGTTAGGGCCCACTCAGAAGATACACCGTTGAACAATTTAGAAGAGAGATTGCACCAGTAGAATTAAATGGCTTGAATGGGATAACAACCTCCAAATAGCTTGAACGGATTAATAATGGAAACACAAATCTTCTGAGATATCTTCAACACTCTGGAACAAATGAATAGCAAGAGGTGAGTGATTGAGAGGTGCACCAGCATGAGAAAGCATTTGATACGAGCAAAGGAATATGATCAACACTGAAAGCTTGAATTAAATCCACCGGAGAAGAATACGAGAATGAAGAATGATGAACTCAAAGCTCTGTTAGTATCTTCCTGAGAATCACCGAATAAGAACATTGATTGAAAAGAGTGAAGAGACTTCACATGAATAAATGGATACTTGATTAAGAAATTTGGGTCCTTGAGGAAAAAGGGCGGGAGGGCGGGAAAACAAGGACAACTTGGGACGGATGAAACAAAAACCGTTGAGAAAACTTAGAATTGATCTCGCAAATGTTGAAATGATCGGATCCACTTGAAGAGAAACACACCGGTTGGAAAAGAGTTGACATGATAACCTCAGTGATCAAGAAGGATTAGAATTCACATAGAAATATGAGAACACCGTTTAGGAAAGGTATGGATCAACACTTGACTTTGAAGCAACTCGAATACCACAAATAAAACAAAACAAAGGATTTGGCTAGCAGAATAAGCCGGAACAAATACATATGATAGAGATTTACCCAATCCCATATCATGCATCTGTCGGAAAGATATTCTAGGAGCTACTAGAATTCCCACCTATAAAACTCCCGAAACTTTCTGGTTATGCAATCTGGTGTTGGGGATACAGGGGAAGCAATATATCTCACCCAAACTAACAATACCTACATCCAGCTGTATCCATCCGTCAACACATAACCAAGAAAACTCCGGAAATCGTGTACCTCAACCTTCGAAAAGCATCCGTTATACGAGCTTTGGCAATACTCCCGAACTCCCCAGTACTGGGTGGCGTCGAGGTTAGCTCACCAACAACTGCATAAAAGAGATTTTCGATGTCGACAAAACTCAGGTATTCCAGAACTGCAACGATAAAATTGTGACGACAACACCTCGGAGCTCAACTCCCCGGGTCAATGCCACATAATAGACAGGAGGCACCAAGAACAATGTTCTCGTCACAAAACCATCGGAACGATTCCAAGATACCCGCGTGATCCTAAAAAAATAAAAGAAATTAGTGAAATTTGAGGAGAGGAAAGACAAAACATCTACGTCAGGAGTCCTCACCAGAGCGACGAAGGGGCTGAGGAGTAAAAAGAATCCTACTCTCCGATATATATAATCTTAAGACTCAAAAATAGTTTTCTTCTAGACTCAACAATGGCCAAACTACACGATCAATCAAGGGGGCTCCTAGGGTCGGTTGAGGCTCTGATACCAACTTGTCACGCCCAATATGCGATACTATCCTAAAGAGACTCAAAGGTCCCACCAAGGATAGAACCGCATATTGAAACGCTTTTGCAAGGTGGATATCATTACATCAACATTACATAATAGATGGGGATACATTCATAAGGCATACAATGCCACTCGAATACAACATCACAATACATAAGAGCATCATCCGACTACGGAAGAATCACAAACAGAATCTCAAACGACATCCACCCTACTAGCCCAGGCTGCCGACCTGGAACCTATCCCCTGATCGAAGAAGAAGCAGAAGAAGAACTCAACGCAAGCAAGCATCGCTCTCGCGTCATGATCGTCGCACAACCTGTACGTGCAACTGTTGTTGTAGTAATCTGTGAGCCACGAGGACTCAGCAATCCCATTACCATGGGTATCAAGACTAGCAAAGCTTAAAGGGAATGGAAGGGGTAAAGTGGTGAGGTTGCAGCAGCGACTAAGCATATATGGTGGCTAACATACGCAAATAAGAGCGAGAAGAGAGCAAAAAGAACGGTCGTGAAACTAGCAATGATCAAGAAGTGATCCTGAACTCCTACTTACGTCAAACATAACCCAAAGACCGTGTTCACTTCCCGGACTCCGCCGAAAAGAGACCATCACGGCTACACACACGGTTGATGCGTTTTAATTCGGATCTGGTGTCAAGTTATCTACAACCGGACATTAACAAATTCCCATCTGCCTATAACCGCAGGCACGACTTTCGAAAGATTATACCCTGCAGGGGTGTTCCAACTTAGCCCATGACAAGCTCTCACGATCAACAAAGGATATACCTTCTCCCAGGAAGACCCGATCAGACTCGGAATCCCGGTTTACAAGACATTTCGACAATGGTAAAACAGAACTAGCAAAGCCGCCCGATGCGCCGACAATCCCGATAGGAGCTGCACATATCTCGTTCTCAGGGCAACATCGGATAGGTTAGCCTACAAGTAAAACCAGACCTCGAGTTGCCCCGAGGAGG